>NW_019213519.1:154452-357113 GCF_002532875.2 Varroa jacobsoni
CCGTCGTCTCAGCGCCGCCGGGGAGGGGGGGGGGGCGTGTCATACCACCGCGACCAGTTCGACCACTACTAGCACCCCCCTTCCCCCTTATAGCCTCTTACCTTCTACCTAGTGCATATTTAACCAGCTCTCCATTGAACTACAACAACTTATAGCTACAGACAGATGCAAGGGCCGAACTTCTTCAAGCCATCTGCTCACTATGGTGTGCTACAAATGTCGTCTTTTCGCCCGAACCATTTCTTTGCTACAGACACCCCCCCCCACCCCTCCCCACACAAATACACAGTCAGATTGGCAGACACTGGCTACGTCTATTTCACAAGAAGAAGAAGCAGTAGTCAATCCCCAAAAGTCTTCTAGTAAGCTACGTCGACAGGTTTCTTATTGGCGTTGCGTTAGTTTTTTCGATTGTCACCTACCACCTCCATGGCTGGTTGTAATTTTGTTGATGGATCTCCACTAATGTGTGATGGTCAACAAAGGCTTGCCGCTGGGTAGGTTGCAAGATGTTTCATAGACAGAATCATGTTTACGTCAAGGGATAGACACATCTGACAAATTTTGTATATATGCATAATTTTTTTTTATTATATGCAAGTATATTTGCTAATGAAAAAATAGCAAATAAGGAACCGTGACGGCAGTTTGGCTTTTCCAGTTTGTTGCCCGCGTGGATATATGCCAGTCATTGGATAGCGGATACAACTGATCGGACGCGTATACCTGCGTATGCTATAGATTTATTCAGCTCGAAATACATGCTTACATTTATTGTCTAGTGCTGATCCTTCTGTTAGACATGCGTATCGCTGGTAAGTTTAGGCGCACAGAGGGTACTGGCGAGAGTAATACCAGGTCCGTAACACAGAATACACGTAAATGACACCAATGACCTTTTCGATGATCGCACCAACGAGTTAGGATCGAAATTACTACGTGTGTTACAGATTAATTTGAGTCTTATCTATTTCTTAAAGATAAACTTAACACACGTTCACTTCACGCTAGACAATACTCCTCGATATGGCGTTAAGGTGGGCACCGATTGATTCTACCGTCCACTATGCACCGGCTCCGTTTGCTGGAATGGGGCCAACACTCCTGGATAGGTTGCTAATGCACTAATTCAGGTTGTTCTCAGCTGCAAGAGCTGTTACATCTACATAGATATTTTAACAGCTTTCAACATGAGTACCGGAACACTTCGCTGTGTACATCGCAATACAACACGGCTGCCAGACTGCTGTCTTCGTCAGATTTCAGTCATCGACAGCATCGCCTCGATTTCGAGATCAATTAACAGTTGGTGGTGGATAGAAAAAGCAAGCACCAAGAAGCAATTGTACCGTTTGCTAGCGTTCGCGTTGATTTAGCCGATTTTGTGCACAGACACAGGCACTGAGCCGCTTGTGGTCTAAAGACGACGACGACTACGGATGTCGTTTCTGCGTTTCCGTACTCGCTCACTGCGGTTCGCTCGCAATGGAGCGCCGCCACGAAAGAACAACGAACATACGCGCTGTTCGTGACTGCGAGCGAACAGTTCGTCCTCGCTGCAGCTACGACTAGCCGAGCCGGCAGCTGCTGCCCTTACAGGTACTTTGAGCAGCGCCCGCTCCTTCTACTGTGATGCTGTTGATGCCCAGTCACAAGCACGAAGACAGCGCCACTGTTCGATCCCTCTCGTACGATAAGTAGGGGTAGCAATGATGGCTGTGATGCTGCTCGCTTGCTACGACGGCTCCCATCCGCTCGTATTGACCGCGGAAAGGAAATGACTTGCGGCCGTCGTCTTGCCTGTAGCGCCGGTTGTGGGTGCTTCGCTCCCACTGGTGTGCCATGAAGGACCGGTGCTCACGGCTGGTGCGCCGAACACAGGAGCGACCAGACCAGAGAGGAGAGGGCAGATTTGGGAAAGAGGAGACCGCCGCGCGATCGCTACCGCGACAGCTGCGATTGGCGGCGGCTATCGACGCGAAATGTGATGGTGCGCGTATTTGCCGCTAGGGGAGTTGCTATCACCTGTGGTCGTGGTCGTAATCATCGTCCTGCTCGTTACTCCTCCTTAGCCCCATTCTGCCCCAAAATATCAGATGGATGAACGGCTCACGTAGGGTGGACGTACGCCTATCGAAGTGGGCCAGCGAATGATAACGGGTAAATCAATTAGGTTTGTGGGTAAGGCGAATTTTAGTGGGAGACAGACGAATTGTAGTAAGTTATTATTATTATTATTTCATCTGCTTGCAGTAGTTAGGTACGTGCACACACTCTGGTACTGAACTAAAGAAAAAGCAATTAGAAAACCGAATTACACGACGTAATAATCGTGCTGCTGGTCGGGGCAGCGACGAATGGGAGCCCCCTGATTTTCGCCTTTTCGATTCGGAGCCGATTTTCTTATGGAGCCATTAAAGCCGTAACAGTGTAAGCGGTTTGATCGTTTTCTTTCTTACTTTGACAAGGCATCTTGTTTTATCTCAGAAGTCGGAACACATTCACTCATTAGTACACGAGTAGATCGACTGAAACCCATATAATCTCCGGTTAGGACGTCAACTTGCCCTTCCCGAACATGCATATTTGACCCACATGACTACGAAACTAGTAGACATAGCACATAGTAACGTTACACCCAACAAGCAAATACGCTGTCCTGCAGTGTTTGGCTGCCTGCTTCGGGCAATAATTCGTTGGATAGAAAGCGCTCAGTATGATCAATAGTCTATCGAATTGTGTAGAAAATATTAACACATAAGCCCAACGTATGAATTTGTTATATTTTATTTGGATTCATTTTCAACAGCTGATTTCGCTATGTTGCTAACTCTGTCTATAGGAAACATCGCTGTTGACGACGTGGAGATCCTATTATGGGGAAAATGTTGCTCCTCAAACTGTTCTGTTCAACATCGAAGCTGAGCTTTTTGATTGTTCCATCATCGTGAAGTAGTTCAGGGCGGCTTGGACGTCTCCGCCGCAAAAGCAGATGTGTCTACACACAAGCCTTAAACCTAGGACACTAAACCATTGCACCGACACACAACACGATGGTACACGACGATTGTACGCAATGGACGTGCCTTCAAAATGGCTTTAGTTCGTTTTGACTTTCGCTCAGATCGGCGGCGTTATAGTCTGATACGCACGAGATTCAAAATTACCCTTTGAAAAGCGCCGCAATTAGTTAATATAGTACATTTTTGGGGAAATAATACAGGGTAGGGCCGAGTTGCCCGAGGCGATCCAAAAGGACCAGACCTGGCTGAAAGGCTGAGGTTTAAGCATACTCTTTTTCTTTCAGCATATAGACTGTACAAAGTATCGTGAAGTTTATTAGACCGAATGGTGCGCAAGCCTCGTATTGTAATCATGATAGTCACGAGGCGCAAAAAAAAAATGCCTAAACGTTTATGTTAAATCGCAGGTGCTGAATAATATCGGTAATATATATGTGTGCGTGCTTTAAATCTCAAATTCGAAGTCCTTATATATGGACATGGGTATCTATTAAAAGCTCGGAGAGTGGTAGTGCAACTGCCTGCCGCTTTGACGGACTGGGGCCCGCTCAGATTTTTCAAAAATCTCTCAAGTGATCACTTGTTTATGCAATTGCCCGAAGCGAGCCTGACGGATACCGAAAGTATCATCGTTGCTCGGCGGCACAGAGAACGAAAAACTGCCATGGCTGGTGTCTAGAGACGGTTTTTCGGCCTAATTGCGTTTAGCTTAAAAATGCACACCTGTAACTTACCCAGCTCATTTAAAAAGAGTAGCAATCGCAAACATACAAATATCTAAACACATGTAAATTGGTCACATAGGCGAGTGGTTATAACGGTAGGATTGTCGACCACTCGAAGAAACACGCAATTGCCTTTATACATACATATTTAAGGTAGTCTTGCTATGTTTATTCGAAAGTTATTTGTTACCCTGGTAATAGAGTAATTATAAGCTTCTTTGTGCAGCGATTTGAAAAATATATCTGCTAAGTTACTGCAATAATTAATATTTGACGCGACCGCTTCTGTCCAGTGTTTACACGAAGCTAAAGACGGGGGCATCCAGGGAGCTTCGAGTGTTGATAGGACCTTTTTTTGCGATGAATATAAAAGAAACATTTCAAGTGAAATAGAATAGAACGCAAGTTTTTTGCTGTGGACAGCGTGTAGTACAGGGGGGAGGAAATCAGTGTGACGATAATACCTTATCTTGTACTCAACAATGGACAACACATCAATCCCAGAAACAAAGACATGGAACGGATTCTTATTCGCTCTTCGTAGAGTGCTATAGATACCGTTACGAGTTTTTTTCAGTTTTCATCGGTTGGGTAGTGTTTTAGACGTTACTTTGTCACTGCCGCGTAAATGTATAGCCGTCGAAACCGGGAGGCCGATTAGGAGGGAAGTAACTTCTCTTCAGAATCAACAGCACATGTAAATTCTTGCCCATTTTAATGAAGACATATGTAGATATAAACAAGCGGAAATCAGCAGGTTTTACCATAGATGCCCACACTGACCAATGTCTATATCAAATACAATTTCAATATGTTGGCATTTGTATTTTTATCAGTACACTTACAGCGTCCGGTTGAATAAAAATTGGAAAAACGTTCCATAGCTAAGTTTTAGCTGTTCATTTTACTGGCTGGGACGAGGCCTAATTGTGCCTTGCATGTGTCTGTTCGCTTTGTTTCGCAGATAACAATCCGTACAGGCAGGCTTCATCGAGCCTTAGAAGAATTTGCAATCGTTTGGATTAGGTCCACTAAAATTGTAGTCCATACTAAAAACGACTTGGTAATTGTTACTGCTGAACCAACTGCTTTATTCTATAGGGACTTGTGCTGCATCGTAAATCATTGCGCTGAGTGTTGGCTATCAGTAATTACGAAACTTGAGTCCGCATGCACTTATATGAAAACTTGTTGGCCAATCTCCGCTGAAATTCCAAAGTGGCAACCGGGGCCCCGGGGCGACCTCTATAGACCTTCATCGAATGTAACGAAGAGTGGTTCACAAAAATCATTCAGATTGGCTAGTGTAGCTATCGTCTGAGATGTACCTAGGTAGGTCCAACTACATCCCAGTGTACGCAGCTCGGAATACAGATGCTAATCGGTTTCGTAAAAATTAGGCGTTCCCAAGCTCTCAAGAAGAGAGCCGTCTAGAAATCAGTATTGATGAATTGTTGTCTGATCAATACAAGACGATTTTATCTATGAACCACACTGCAACGCAGTTTAGTGAGTCGCCGTACTCTTCGGTCAATCAGTCCGATTTGTGAGGCACGTGCATCATTACACGACGCTAAAAACCGACTTCGCCTCATCAATGTTTATTTCATCGAGAAGTCTCTCAGCTTGTACCATAATCTGCCTATGCATATGTTCTTATAGCTTACCTCCACATGCGCTGCGCGATTCTCGGTCGTTTCCATGTTGACGTTGACACCCGCCGACTAGCGAAGTCCGTCCCGTAACTTCCTCACTTTGTTCTTCAGGCTAGGTGCACTCACACTGATAGACGCGCCTTACTTTCCGCTTTCTCTTCCCGGCTAATGCTGATCTCTTCAGAGGTCAACAGCAGAGTCAGCTACAGCACTTGTACCGCTATACGAAGTTTTCCGTGCCTCGACCCGTCGGTACAGCTCGTACACTCTCCGTGACAATATGAGGTGACTCTGTATAATGTCACAAACGATGATGACAGCTGACTATGGAAGGGGGCCGCAGGCTGTGCGGTCTAGACTTCAGCCCAACCTTGGCGAGCGGCAACGAGCTCAATCGGCATCTGCCCCTTCCCATCAACAAGTCACCTACGTCGCCGTATACCCTGAATCGCGGAACGACAACAGCAGCAGCGCGACGAAGTTGTTGCCGCGGCTTCTCCGTGCAGCCAGAATAGAAACGCCAAAACAGAAGTGCTTGTTTTGTTGCGTTCGTCGTTCCGATCCTTCGACTTATGTGGCTCGTCTGCCCGCGGAAACTCGTTTGTCAAATCCCAACTCTCTGTCCACTGTTGTAGTCGTATCGTTGCTACTCATGTATAGGTATACTCCGCGTCCGTTGTGCAGTCCACTGAAACCTGTGTCTTAGTGCGCTGTTCCGGATCGGCCGGGAACAAGCTGCACGAACCGATGGGGGCACTCCGAGCGAAAGCGAAACGGGAGACATCTAGACGACGGGTCCACTGCTTTCCAATTGGTAGAGACTGGCTCACTGGCTGCAGCCGCTGCCGCTGCTGCCGCTACGGGCCGCGGCTTTGTGTTGGCTGCGCGAACTGTATGCGCTCACTCCCATCACACTGACTGGCCATCCGGACCGTCGCGCCACCGGCGCCGGATCATCGGCACACGCAGACAGCTGAAGACACAAGAAGCTGAGGCTTTAGCCGAAGGCAGAGGCCCGCAACGGCGGTGGCGGAGGCGGCAGCAGCTGCTGCGCGAACAGCCGCGCTGGTGGGCACCCTCCCGCTCACACGCTCTGGCACGGGGAATAGGCGCAAACGGAGTCTCGCCGTGAGCGTCCTGTTTTGGTAAGTGGGGAGCCGGCAGCGATTGACAGCGTTCGTCAGTGTTGCCTGGGTGGTTGTTCAGGAAAAGGCGCCAAAGTTCAAACTCCGATGGAAGCAGCAATAAGGGAAGTATTAAAGCGGTGAAGGTGGTCCGCTGAAACAAACAGTGTCTTTATTTAAATCCGTACAACTAGCGGGGAAACGGACATACGAGGTGTGGTGACTGTGTCAGCCTAACTCAAACATGCGACTTTTTAACGTACATATAACTTTTTTTAGCAATAAAGATAGGGTGGTAACGGTATCGATAGCGATAGCGGCAACAACAACAGCAGAATCGTTAAATACATTGAAAGGGTTATACAAAAAAGATTATACATTAGTGGGAATTAAACCTTGCCAAAGCTTCTATAAGTCAAGCTGGGCGTCCACAAGACTCGTCCTATACTATAATAATCAATCAAGTACGCTCTACGATAATTTTGATTCAAGCTGGTTAATGTGGACGGCTCCTCCCGTTAAACACTCATGAAAGGCACAATTTTTTCTTGGTAAATTCACGGACTCGTGTTTCTATTTTGGACGTTACGCAACATAATCGAAGGTGGTCTATATTCACGCTTATAGGACGAAGTAAAAAATAGACCCAAACCAAGACATTTCGTTTTTCCCATTTTATGTGTCTAGTCGGCTAAGGGTACCTTATACCAGGACAAGAAGATAATTCATGACATCTCTCAAAACGATGCCGATCGGAGCCGCAGGTTATGCGCGCACTCGCGGAGAGTTCCATCTAGCTCAAATAAACCGGTACATTCGAATCAGTTGTATCATATCAACCTTTGTTACTTTGTATTATTGCTTTTACGCCTCTGCATCCGCGTGTGATAACGAATTGCACGGTAATGTATGTTTCTCATGATGATATATCTCAGTTAGCTTCGTTCTTTTTTCGAAACTTCTCCTTTGCCAGCCTTTGTCGACGTTCTCGTAATAACAACTTTTGTTGGTCGATTTGCCAGGTAACTTCACATACTGACGCGTTATAGGAGTTTGTCGATAACTTTGTTTGGTGGCGTGTTAAGTCAAATCTCCATCTCCGCCTGACTTGCCAAACGCTTGAGAGGAAATCAGACGGAAAACTGTATTGTTATATAGTAAATGCTCTGCAATTCCTTCCGACGTGATACAATGGCAAGGACAACTAATAAGTAGCCTTAAGCACGCTCTTTGGTCATTACCATAACGTTCACTTGAAACTACAATCATACCTCGTACGTTATTGGGCTGGCTATGTTACTGTCTCTTTCATGAGCCTGCGTCTTTGCCATTCCGATATTTGCCTCTGTACATCCTAGTATCCTGTTTGGCTTTAGGGGAAGCGTGCTTTGTCTTAAAAGTTCTGGTCACGTTAGCAACTTTTTTAAGAGACTACTCGTTAATTTTAAGCCAGCTGTTCATAGGCAACTAAGACATCACTCTAACCGAGAGAGTTCCCTAAACATGAACTTCACTTCCAAAGTGATGTATCGAAAGTCAATTTCAAACAAACGTACGCCCTGCCGATATTGACGATGAGGGTTAACAGCCCTTGACATTATAAACCAGCAACCCTTACGAATGCTCGGAAGCATTCGCGCGTCATCGCGATCAAGGCGCGTGCGATCAGCGACCGTAACAACAGCAGCTATGACAATGTAAACTTCAACAAGACGGCTTTATACGCAATATTTCCTGTGATTCTACCTGGGCCTCCCTACACAGCCCTATTTACACATCCGCGTCTAATACTTCGCACTCTTTTGCTGCTCCTCAAAAGTCACTTTTCGCTGGTTCCCCGCCGCAAGAACCTGCTTATGGAAAACTCGGCACCTCTGCAATCCTGTTACCAGCAAACTACCAGCAACATCCGATCGCTGCTAGACCCCCAAATACCGTGAGCCGACATGCATTGTCCGATGTGCTGTGGGGTAGGGCCGCTGTCTCTCGTTGTAACAGGCCACAGAAGCGCCCGCGTGGGAACCAACAGCTGGCACCAGCCGACATCGCAAGTCGGGGTCAGATTCCCAACCAGATCAAGGCAGTTTTCAGAACGCTATGTGGCCGCCGAGGCAAAAGAGGGAAGGAGCAATAAGGGACGAGGACTCGAAGCTAACAGGGCAATCCTCGCGAAGAGACGGTACGGAGAGGTGTCGAAGAACAGCGGAAATCGGGAGAACATGGCATCAACGAGAAGGAAAGATGTGAGCGGCGATGTTGGTAGTCTATTGGTGAAATGAGGCCGACGGAGCGGAACAAAGGACGAAAAAAGAAAGAAAGCGGGAGAAACTAGCAGAAACGTGGGATGCAACAGCTGCTGCAAATGACTATTAACAAATGATGATTTCATAACAGCGGCAACAGAGTGACGCGTTCGAAGGAATCGCTCTTCGGATGTCGGTGCCGTAGTTGCGGTTCGGCTGCGGACGAGAAAGCGGTTCCCCGATGGACTACAGCTGGCACCATTTTATTGGACGATGGAAGTGATACACGAGGATGGCGGTGGACTGATCTCGATCAATATGAGGATTCGTGCGGGGGTCAGGTAAAGGGCAGACAGGAACATGGAAAATGGGGGATTGGTGAGCGTCATTGGCTGAAATGGCAGGTGACGAAACTTTTCATAGTTACCCGTTACATACATAGTAAAAATAGATTCGTAAGCTTTTTCGGAGATGTAAAGAGAACTTATTTAGCACGAACTAAACGCACCAGTGCAAATTATACATACGGTAGTTTATTTTATCGTTGAAACTTTTTGTTCCTAATGAGTTTACATGTAGGTCGGATTGGGAACTATAAGCCCCTCAACTTTGGGGGTTTCGTGGAATGCCCTTTATCTTTTATTGCTGATAATATTGATATGACTTCTCAAGTTCTAAACTTACTGGAAAAGGACCTCTTTTACTATACCCACCACCCTAAAAGATTTCTAAGCAGAGTTCTGATAGCAACCCGCGTGTTTTTACCCTTAACCTGGAGTTAGACACACATAAAAACGAATGGATCAGCAATTGTTTACGGCTTTTCTCAATTAACATTTTGATGCCAAAACTCTTATTGCCTCTCGACTTATTTCACTATGATGTTGCTTAAGGCACTGGGTCACGCGCCGGCCGGCCAGCCAGCCATTGCTGCTAAATCACAATTGATTTGAACGTTAACTCTAAAGATACTCGTCCATGAGTGCACTCATGGTCGACAACTTTTTAGATGGCGGCCCTTGCGCCCTTGTTTCAATGCGCTCAGAACACTGCCTACGTTCCTCTATTGGACACCGTCGAGCTATGCTCAGTTGTAGAGATACTGTTTTACGTACGACGCAGTGATGTCGTGCTTGTTTTTGGTTATTCGGCCTTGCGTTCGATCCGTTTGCGAAGTATTGTCTCTAGAAAATTATCTGTTTTAAATATTGGCCTCAAATAGATAAATTTATGTTAATATAAGCTATAGACAAATCCCAGGATAAAAAAATCCTAGATCTATTCCCACTTCGTTCTAGGTAATACTAGACTAACAAAGTACCATATTGCAGTCACTGTTAGCCAACGTGGTACAGAAACTTCATTCTTCTTCACTTCATTCTAGGAATAGTTATTTTTTTGTTCTTATCGATATTCGTTCATGTATCGTGCGGCTCTTATTATCCTTCATTATGAGAATATAGTGTGTTTATGTGTCGACTTACATTCCCAATATATTCTCAAAACTCGTTGTATCTCTTTCTGTCGTGAGCAAACGCTACGCGTGGAAAGCAGTCAGCTTGAATAGCCTAACTCGCACGCATGATTACTTTTAGTCCGTCCGAACTAGGAACGACCCTGTGTCCTACTAACTATCCACCGCTTGTGTAATTATCCGATCATGAAGTTGGTAATCTATTTTGCTATTTGTGTACTATGGTAACGACGTTTGGGGCTTGAACGTTTCGTACATGCTACGTGTTGTCTCACCAAATGAATCCCAAACGAAGTGGACAAATTCTCCTATATGCAAATCTAGATATATTACAATCTATAACCTATCGTTATCTAAATGTAGCTATATTTTTCAGATGTCGCGAAGTTTCATTGGAACTTTTAGTCATTTAACTTCCGGTGGAAAGCGGCACGTCCTCTACCGTTCTGCGTATGTATCTGTGCAAAATAAACTAGTCCAGTCGTCGATTTAGCCACAGCATCTACTCAAAGTAGAACAGTACTCAGTAGACGTAAGTACTCAGTAGTAGCAAGCACGCCGACAACGACAGACTGCGCAAGGCAGACGACTGTGCTTGTTCTGCCACAGAGCTACTATTACTCTGAATAGGTCCGTCGCCTTAGTAGAACGATATCGTTGACGAAAGCGCACGCGTTCAAAACAGCGTCTGCTTTTAGCTGTTCTTCCTGCGTGTGGTTCATTCAAAGCTGGTATGCACTTGTGGCTTGGGTCTTTTCTTACACAATAAATAAATACTTTTAGTGGCGTCGACTTTTTCTGTCACCATTTAGGAAAAGATGAAAAAGCTATCGTTGAAACCGTTCGTTCGCCATTGCGCTGCTGTCGATTGGGCATCAAGCGCCTTAAAACCCACTCGCCGTCCGCGCCAATCACACTTCATCAACTAGGACCCGCCAAAGCACCTTTCGTTGTGGCTGTTGTTATCGTTGCGACCGGCCGTCCAACATTCAGTTATCAACGAATGGAAGGCTGCAAAGAGAACGCTCGATGCGCGAATATGTCGTGGCTGACCATCAACCATACAACCAACGAGCTGATTGATAGCGACAGTGGAAAACTTTGGCAGTTGTCGATAGAAGAGCGTTGTTGGCGAATGAAAACGAGTCGTTGGCCCTAGTAGTGATTATTGTCATCGTTTGTGTCCAATTGTGGCCTAAGGTCATATCTGGTTGCCACGTAGATTTATATCACGGTTGACTGTCGAGCGGTGGTCTACCATAGTTAATCCAGTGGATTATTTTTGGTTGCGCGTGATGTAAGCAACTACGTTGGCCGGTTCGTGTAAGAGTTTCTGCTGTTCGAAGTATCTGGCTCGAGAACAAAGAAAGAAAAACAGCTAAATACTAACTAGAAAAGCGAGGCCTTAATAAACGGTGCTGCTAAATCGGACTAGAAAACAGACTATGGACAAGTTAACAGGAGATTTGCGGATACGTGTTGGGGAATGGCTTCGATGGGATAAGGTACCTACTGTAACGGTTTATGGTCTATAAAAGTTTTATCGTATACTTTTGTTAAGCGTGCAATAGAGCCAGGGATCTAATTGGGAGCGCCTTTTCGAGTTGGTACATAGTTTAAAAATACTCCATATCAGTGTAAGCTAGATTATAAGGAAGTATCAGACATTTTGTAACGTTTTGAAAATTATTATTATATATTTAATATGCGCTTTACACTAACAAAAAGGAGTTTCACCGCAGGAAATTAAAACGGTGGAGAACGCCTAAGTGGTGTTCGGGCTTTTCAGTTTAACCCATTTCGACATAAAAAAAAAATACGTACGTAAGATCTTTGTTAACAAACATGTCACCTTGCATAACTGTTCACTGTTCATTCACTGTTTGCCGACAAGGGATTCAACACATAACACTGACGAAATAGAAGACTAGTCCAGTGTAAAGTGGAGAAAGTTAAAATTGTCTTCACAAGTAAACATTTTGAGCGGTTTTCCTTGAAAACCGTCATGTTGTGTACACATATGTTAATTAATAATCCTAAATGTATGGGCTACTCAATTTAGCTGGTCATCACTGGGTGCACCCTCAGAAGATTTTTAACTAAATGCTTCAGTCCGATATTACGTGAGAAGCGACAATTGTGTCAGTATTTCTTTCGATCTTTGTGGGACACTTAATGTTCCTTTTGCGTATGACTGCTGTCCAGGTCGTGCCCTTGACAAAATAGGAACGTTTTTTTATCTTTTTTAAAAAACGAATTTCCCAATGAGTAAGTAGTATGCAATAGTTGACTCGATAGCTTGGGCAGTAATAGCATCGATTGGGAAGGCTGCAAATTTCTGGTTTCGGTTATTTCATACAGTAGACGTTTGATGATCTATGATGAGTCTTGCGCGGAATAGCGTTCTTGTGGCAACTGCTCAATATGATTCAACATGGTAAGCACAAGGTAATGTCCAGCTGCCCTTTAGTGTCGAGGCCACGGGACTGTGATAAAAACATGTGGACAGCGTTAAAACGCTATTGCATTTTTAGTTCATAGGAAATACTGTAAATTTGTTTAACCATGTTACGTATATTTAAACCATCGAATCGATGATAAAGTTCTCATTCCTGTTTGCGGTGTGCCCTTCTGTCGTATCGTTTGCCCAACCGTCGTTCTTTCTTTACCGCATTATCCCCTTCTACAGAGCACCAGTGATGAGGAACGATTAAGAATCTGCCGCTGTGTGTAGATCACATCCAACTATGTCCTGTGTAGCTAGCTATGCGCTCAGGTATTACCCCACTAACCCGTAACGTGAGGTACCACGCTAAGACCCCCGCTAATGGACGTAAAACCGTATGAAAGTGATTGATTTTTAGTAGAATTTTTCGATAACGTCATTTGCTATTCCGCTACAAAGTGAAGGCGGCATTAGTTTGAAGAAGCTGGTTTGATCTTAGCCCGGGGGGCATTCATACATTTCGAAAACAAGTCCAATATTAAGAGATGGAGATGCTGTTGTAGTAGCGTCCTACCGTCTTTGCTTCTGACCTATTTTAACGTACGTGGTACATTGGATATTCGGAAATCTTGGCAGAAGGTAGCAAGGCAAGCTACTCTCGCAGTAGGACTTTCTATGGCTGGCAACGAGGAGACTAGTCTACAAGATTACTAAAAGGCCTAAATAACAAACATCGGATGTTAAACTTCTACTTAAACCGATGATGTATTGGTCGTCAAGGCGATGAATTAGTAGGCTGTTTTTTTTTTCTTAAACGACTCAATAGCAGATTTAAGTCAATTCGAACGTAGACTTGAAATTATCTGGGATTATTTCCACCTGGTCCTATTGAGTTCTGCATTATTCACGTAATAGGATCAAGGTAACAATACATTTCTAAACCGCCAGGTTGGCGTTGAACGAAGAACATGTCCTGTTGTCCTTCCCAATGTTTTAGTACTAGAAGTACTAGTAGTAGAATAGCTATTTCAGACATTACATCCATGACCTAAATAAGAACGACACTCTACATAATCTGCATATGGTTAGTGTCACCACAAATTTCAGACACAGTCAGGAAATAATTGCCATTTATCAATGTGTTAATATATTTAACACATATATATGTGTATGTAAAAACAGCTGGGCATTACTTTGTTTCTAACTCTTAAACTCAAACAAAAACGGGGAGAGAGACTATCACAAGTAAGCGTTGGGTGAATCATAAGTAACGGCAGTTTCGATTTTTTTTTTATTTTTATTTTATTTTTTTTTTTCGATTTAATTTTCGATATAACTTAAGAATACGATGAACCCACTCTCACAATGCAATAATTAAATGAGTAGATATTATATTGTTAGGAAAAGAACCGTAATAAGATAGGATAATACACGGAGCCCATTAACGGGTAAACAAAGGTGATAAAAATCCGAAGCTGATTAAAAAAACTTGCCAAGTTCAGAGAAAAATAAATCATCAAACGGCCAACGATACAATACATGTAAACTTTTAACTTTTTAGAGTGAACAATAAACACTAAAATTGCACTACGATGTTTTTTTTTTTTAAAAATAAGCTTTCGGTAATCTTCGATCATTTTTGCACTGATTTAATTGGTTTAAAGCAGCTATATTATCACGCTTTTTACCCTTCAATATAGTATATAATACGGGTATCGAGACTCAAGCTCCAAATCAAATCAATATCATAACTTGGGCAAAAACATGACCACAAGTATCAAAAGAGCTCGTCGGCGAGAGACAACGCTTGACCGTTAGCGAACAGAAAATGAAAAAGGGAAAGCAGTAACTCTGTTCGATGTGGCTAGTGAATAGGTTGAAAAGAGTTACCTCTATTTCAAGAAATAACGGAACTAGAACGTTGCCGTATCGCGTCCGTCTTTAACAGAGGGTAAATAACTACCGAAAAAATGCGGGATACTTATAGCGCGTAGGATTAGGATAGAGAGCTCAGAGTATTGCTTAAATATGGTCTGATATCGTTTTCGAAATAGAGAGCGCGCAATTTTTTGAAGGTTGTTTTGTCAGAGGAAAGTTCTATAGATAAGCCTAGGTCTTTTCACTGTAAATTCTTTACCATACACAGTAAGCGTTGCAACGGTTTTGTAAGGAAGTATAAACACAAATCAGTCGGAAAACTCTAGCTGTTGACTGTTAATTGTGCTACAAGGACATCGTTTTTCGATTCTGCTGTTCTAGAATGAAAAAACTCGTGCTACCATTGAGAGCCTTGTGGAAGCTGGTAATGTTGCTCGACTCGAGGCAGTTATGCTCAAGAGACTGTCCTTTGGAACTGCCGGCCTCCGGGGCGTAATGGGTGAAGGCTTTGCCTGCATGAACGACCTTGTCATCGTGCAAACATCGCAGGGATTAGCTAAATATCTGCTTAAGACGCTTCCAGACGCGAAGACGAAAGGTATCGTCATTGGTTTTGACGGACGACACAATTCTGCAAGGTAAAAGTTTATTGGCTTTAAGTGCGAACCTTCCTTTTAGATCGACTGTTCTGGCTTCTCTTCTTGTGGTCTTTGTATTGTTTTTTCAAAATGAATATTTTTCAAAAATTTCACGTTTAACCCCATGTACTTCACCCCGCGGTTTAGCTGATGAACTTCTTAGCGCACTAAAGCTGAAATAATGCCTAGCTAAGAAACGAGACAAGAGATCCACATTGAATCGTTGGCGTATCATAGGTCTTTAATAACGTATCGCCGGTAGTTTACCAGTTGTAGTTTATACAACTACAACAAACTAAGATTAATTAGTTTGCCTAGTTCACCGCCATTCCACCGTTAGGCTAAAAAGTGTAAGCAAAAAGAGAGCAGGACAGAAGTCGAAATGGATGGCCTGTTATTATTATGTGTATATACCCACACAATTCTATATATATATATATATATATATATATATATATGTATATATTAGCTCCAATATCCTATTCTAATATAGCTATTCTAATGATGAAAACGCTAATAATAACAAATTTAATGGCGGCCAGCGTCCCATTTTAGGTGTACTACATAAACACGTAATAACGCTAATTTGACACCCTATTTGCACAATAATACGCATTATGCAGTTTTTCCTTACAATGCTTACGTTCCTACAAGTTTATCTGGAAACTTGACTCGGCCGTATTCTATATGGACTCATGCTTAACGAGTAGGTCAGCGCTGGGTTCAAAGCGGCCTTACGTCCACCAAAGATGGTAGCGGCAGTAAGCGCGCTCAAATTCGAAAAATACTCAATTTCAAAAAGTAGAATCTGTGGTTCCGTCGTCGGGCTTCCCAAGAAATGCTGATCTAGCTAAGTCACTTAGCTCCCCAATGCTTTACCAAAATGATCGAATTACTAACCTCTCAATAGTTCTTGACAAATAATATTTCCTGAAAAATTTATTTTTCATGAAAATTTTCAAGAAAGAAATTTTACTACATGTTTTTCTTGAAAATTTGTATATTTACAACTAAACAGTTGTTTATTAGTCATGACTGGTCTGGTATATAGGAGCTGGAAGCTTACACTACTAGCCTTTCGTAACAACTCCAAATAGCAGTTCGTCTGGCAGAATAAAAATTGCCTCCATTTTGTCGGAAGTAGACTAATTCCATTAAGATAAAACTTTCAAGCAATGGCTGCGTTTTGGAACGTATGTTGTATATATATATATATCGATCTGGGTAAACTCTGTACGTCGGATTAACATGTCTTAAATCATAGGTCTTCCAATATATAAACGTAGATTTGGACTAGACCATATTATGGATAGATTGAGCCATCTGTTTAGTCATGTGTTCCCAGCTCGCCTTTGCTACCTGGCGAATCTTATCAACAAAGTCGTCCCAATTATCCTGGACTTGTTGCGAAAGCTGAAGGAGTGTTGGATCCGTCTCAGTGAGGGGATGTGACGGTAGAGATGCTTGCGGTGGAGAGTTCTCAGACTTTCCTTTAGGTGGCGCGCCAAGAACACCTGTTTAATAGGAACATAGCACAATTTTATATTATTGAAAAGCTTTCTATTGATTTGCATGCCACATCTGACTGAACGAACGTTGGGAACAAAGCTTAACAAATATCGGGTAAATTGTGTAACAGTACGCTTCAGTAGGTCTATTACATACCTTTGTAGTGAAAGCACACATGATCATTGCCCATGTGCTCTAAATCAACGTATCCCTCACGGTGTACTTCTTCAAACAACTGCTCTGCCGATCCGGTAGTTGCTGTCGTCGTAGAAATTTCAGCGGGGGTTGTTGTTGTTGTAGCAGCGGGTGCTGACACAGAGATCGGCGGCATCAAACTTCTTTTCTGGCCGCTAACTAAAATGGTCTTCTGGAGGCCGGCATCGGACGCATTTACGGATTTGGCGCCGATTGCCATGCGAATTATATCAAACAGAATACGACGATGGAGTTGACGTACGGCTGTGTCTCGAATCGTCTCATCATTCTTCAGCTCTTCGAGCAGTTGCGGTAATAAGGCTGGTGACATGGGCAGCGTTTTGCTGGAAGCGGTAAGCTTGGAGTTGACATCAGGCTTTTTCTCTATATGAGGTGGCTGTATCGAGACAGGCCTTGGAGTTGTCGTCGTAGTGGTCGACGTAGTTGGTTGGGGCACCTGTTTTCGTCGTTCGGAATGTGTTTGTTCTAGCATGTCCCAAATGCGCGAATGCTCGATGGCCGGTTGAGCTGAAACCTGGACTGGATTCCTTGAGTGTGCGTTCTCGTGTGCACCAGTCAGGTGACTATAAAGGTGCGGAAACAATATCGCTAGGTTCTGCTCGTTGAGATGATCATCAATATTTACCGAACGGCCCACACTGATTGGTTTTGCTGTAACTGAAATTTCAGGACTAAATGCTCGACCTGCACGAGGCTCTTCGGAGTGGGGGCCAATATCCCTTGTGAGGGCGCCCCTTCGATGATCGAGAACAGTTACTTGAGCCGATAGCGTACTTGTGAGTTCGGTCGGCACGACAGGCACGGTTGTTGTTACGTCAACACCCTTTACTACTATCGTTGAAACTGCTAGAACGAAACTGCGTAGTATCGTTTTTAATAACATATCGATAGGTTTATTCGTAACACGACTGACGGTCCTCACACAGTATGTCAAGAACGGTCACCTTTTTCCTTCACCTTCTATGTCTTCCAGCAGCGTACTGTTAGAGTAACTACGATCACAACCTATGGGCACTTTCTATTCCAAATCACCCTTGGCTTTTTAGCGTTTTACTTACTGGAAGCTTTGTTAGTTAACGACTATCGAGTTATCAGTTCGCGTCGGGCATGTATACCTAGCGACGTGAGCACTTTTCACGCTTGACGGGCGTGCATTTCCTGAAATGTCAAAAAACCTCTCCCCACCAACTGGTCCAACAACTAGTCTATCATGTGACAGAGTTACCCAGTTACAGAGCTATTAAAACCGTAGGACGTGTTCGTTGGATTAGAATTCTATAGACATGTGTCATTGTTGTTCTGTTGCAGCCTCCTAGGCTCGCACGTGGGCTATATATTTTGCGGTGGGGCGTTGACATCCACGTCCGCGCATTGTTTTTTGTATTGAGCAGCTCATCGGACGACCGAAGGATGGCAGCGGTAGTGGCAGGCGGTCGAGGCCCAGATCGGAAGTGGCGAGAGGCTGACAGTCGCGACTGAAGTCGTGATGACTGAAGCGCGAGTTGCGATGCTACTATATACTTTCGCCTATATGCTATACAGGCGACTCGAAACTAAGATGAAACGGAGCCCGGATAGACGGGATGTAGCGAATAGGCCATTCCACGCGTCGTATTGCCTGTGTGCAGGAGCCACTACCTGCACCATAATGGTTATGGCATTACGTCTAACTGCAGGCGCTAAATAAACGGTGCTCGATTGAGAATAGTAGAGGCAGAGGATGCGTGGCCGATATCAGTGCATAGTTTAGCACCAGCGGCCTTTTACGCATTCTAAGTAAATCCAGGACACTGATAAATTTCCGAACTGCAGAAAATTTCAATCTGGTATTATGGGATAAATGTTCTCCAATGTATCTCCAATGAAGAGTAGCTTTGACTACGAGTAAGGTCACTGCTTAGATTTCTCAACAAATACAGGTTCTTTTTTTCGCTTCGCCGGCCTTCTGAAGGACAAGTTGAGTTCAACAAAAGATCGTTGAAGCTGAGTCGAAACCTTTGGCCAGTGCATGTTTTTTTGCGTGCAGATTTTATATATCGATACACAAATCTTAAACATTAAGTATATAGTTAGCGATTATACTTACCGCCTACCTGATTGACACAGTCAGGTAATCAACATAAAGAATCCTAAGTGGCAATCATGAGCGCTGCATAATAGTCACCAACGTCTACATATTAGACTAGTTATCCCTACGCTCTAGGTAACTGTTTAAAATAAACCACATTCATTTCTATATTCGCTTTATTAGCTAGTGGACCGCACAGTATCCTCTCAGTTGTCTACTCTGAGTAATTTTTAACCTGTTGAGTTTCTGGTATGATTTAATTCCAATTTCAGGTTCGCCCTGCTGGCAGCCCAGGCGTTCCTCCAGGTCGAAGTACCTGTTCGACTCTTCACTCGAGTAACGCCAACACCATATATCCCTTTTACAATTTCCCACTTTGGATGTGCTGCCGGTGTTATGGTCACAGCGTCCCATAACCCGAAGGACGACAATGGGTATAAGGTAAGTCGCTATTGCCAATACTGCTCAGTATCGAAAGCCATATCTATAACTTTTTCAGGCGTTCATACATTCGTATAGTGGCTAGTAGAGCTTCGTAGATTTGTTCAGGTTTTTAGCTTCATTCATAGTACATTGGATTTTGATTTTATGATAGATATCCCGCTAAATCCTCTTCACAGGGCTAAAATATCTAGGGAAAAATTAGCCAAAATAAAGGAATCATTCGTTCGATCTATGTAGAGAGTGTTCTCAGACAAATCCATTGTACGGGTTCATCAGGTCTATTGGGAAAATGGAGCACAGATCCTTTCTCCTCATGACGCTGGCATTCAGAACAGCATTCTGCAAGAGCTGGAGCCTTGGCCTCAAGCTTGGAAAACGGAATCCGTTCGCAGTAACGTGATGTGTTCAGATCCCATTGAGGAGGTCAATTCAAAGTATATGGAAGTACTCGAAAAAAGCATGTTTGACAGGTACGTTGTAAATTTCTAACAAACACAAATAAGCAATTGTAGCAATAGACGATAAAGAGAGCATGTTTATCATCGATTGCCATCGGGAACATAACTTGTAGTAGTATGTTCTTTGTTGCATCGCAGAAGAACATGATCCATTAGTATGAGAGCAAGAGCCACAGTCAAACGTTAAATATGATGTATTTAAATTACAGAAATATGAACAGGCAAACCAATGTTATGTTCACGTTCACATCCATGCATGGCGTTTCTCATCCTTATATCACCGAAGCTTTCAAACGATGGAACTTCAAACCTGGCTACCCTGTCGTCGAACAGATGGAGCCTCATCCAGACTTTCCCACGGTGAAGTTCCCTAATCCCGAGGAAGGCAAGAGTGCTTTGGTGAGTTCCAGACCGAAAATATTTCTATTGTTATCCTTAATTCACTCAAAAAAAAGAAGCGTTTCCAGAGAATCCGAGTATTTCGTTACATGCATATCAAACGCAGCAGCAACAACAACAATGATTATTTTCCATGCTCGATACGGGTAAAAAAAGTTCCAACTTTTTTCTACCAAACAAGTTGTAACTTAGACGGTGACGTAATCTTCATTTGTCAACTAATCTGACGAATATTTGTTGTTGGTTTTGCCTAAAAGAACCTGGCGATAGCGACCGCTAATAGCAACAAGAGCCGGGTCATTCTTGCGAACGATCCCGATGCCGATCGATTAGCCGTTGCAGAGAGGATCGACGATTCGGAGAATTTTCATGTATTCTCTGGAGATCACATTGGACTGCTTCTCGGTAAAACTTGACTTAAAGCAATAGTCGCGCAGTGTACCTTATAATAATAATAATAAGCTTTTGATGGTTAGCCTACATCTAGCAGTAGAAGAACCCATTTCGGTGGTCGAAAATCTTGAAGTGGGAAGGATTTAGACACATATGCACGTGCCAGCGAAAGCAACTATCGGCGTTAACATTTATGTCGGATGCATTTGTGCAGGATGGTGGATGTGGCATTCGTTCAAGGCCAAAAACCAAGATGCAAAGGCGAGCGACGTTTACATGATTGCCAGTACGGTGTCGTCGAAAGTTCTCCGCAGCGTCGCCAACTTAGAGGGCTTTAACTTCGAGGTAGGGGGGTTGATCTATGTCGAAAATCATTAATAACCGATCAAACCCTTCAACCGGCTTTTATAGATAGATCCTGCGTGCGCACAGAGGAGTGGTTGCGTAAGAAATAAATGTATGCCGTGAGTTTATGTGCATATTCACACTCCATCAACGACACCTTACGGTTTGCAACAGCCGGTAAATGCCTTCAAGTAAGCAGCCATTAGAAATAGAGCTATTCGATATTCTCACGGGAGCATAAGTTACTCGTAGTAACTAAGGATTCTTATTGTTTTGCTTCACAGGAAACCCTTACAGGCTTCAAATGGATGGGTAATCGAGGTATTGAACTGACAAAGGCTGGCAAAATTGTTCTCTTCGCGTACGAAGAAGCCATTGGATATATGTGCGGAACGTCGGTCTGGGACAAAGATGGTATATCAGCGGCAATGCATGTCGCTGAACTTGTGGCTTATCTTGACTCTACGAAGGCGGGCACCCTCCAGGAGCATCTAGATCGGCTGTTCGTTAAGTACGGCTTCCACGTTACAAACAACTCGTACTACCTCAGCCATCAACCGGAGATGACAAAGAAGATGTTTAATCGCATTAGAAATTTCAATGGACCGAACACGGTGAGGCGAATTCATTGTCGCTAATCGCCATTTAAGAACATCGTACTGTGGCCGGATTCGAACATAGATAATCACGTGTTCCTGACGTTAGGATATTTGCACGAATCTATCACGGGCACGACAGCCATTAATCAAATGACCCATTAACTTTAATTAGACATCCATATGCTTTAACTATCACTATAATTCACACAACAAAGAAGAAAAAGCAAGACTGGCTACGTTAAAGCTATTTGCAATACCGTTGCCATTTTCCGTTCGAGAGCCTTTCGCAATCTGGTTCGCACGCACTGCTATCTGCCACGAGTTGTTTTGTATCAGCAAGTCATAGATACATAGTTTTCTATTAATTCGCTAGGTAATGGATGGCGTTTCTTTTTCGCTGGGAAGAGCCCGTCATCTAAAGCAACGCCAACTAGTGCCACACCGGACGTAAAATATAGGCCCTTCGTAAAAAAAAAAAAAAAAAAAAGCAGGGTTCATTTGAGTACATTCTCCATTGAATCAAGATTCAACTTGCTTATCATAGGGCAGTATCTATCGTCTTAGAAATATTAACGTTTATTGCCCCACCCATCTGTATTTCAGTACCCGACCAAATTGGGTCGATTTATGATAACTGGCGTCCGAGACCTAACAGTAGGCTTTGACAACACGCTACCTGACAACGTACCTATTCTGCCCGTTAGCGACTCGAGTGAAATGATTACGTTCTACATGGCCAATTCGGCCAATATAACGATTCGTACTTCGGGAACCGAACCGAAAATCAAGTGGTACTCAGAGATTTCTGCCAAACCTGGTACTCCTAAAGGGTCAGTCGCTGTATTGCACCATTATTATAGTCACCATATTAGTACATAGAGATTGTCGGTAATTTCCGTGCCATTAGAAAACATGGGCAGTGCCTGGGATCCGAACCATCTTTAGCGTGATAACGGACAAGAACATACCTCAACACAAATGGGTTGCTACTACTTTTCGGCGGCAAACGTAATTGTATTTGTGTCAGCTGGCTCGGAATTTTTGTTTTTAACTGTTTATCAATACTATGTTCTTCTGAATCTGTTTTGAACAGTGAATGGGCAAGCTACAAAGTCGAACTGGATGAACTTATCGGTGAAATGATTGCGCAGTTGTACCAGCCAGAAGTTTATGGATTCATTGCACGATCCGGCTGATTGGCGAGACAAAATAATGGACCGTCGGAAATCTTCGCTGAGGGTGCACCTGTACTATTAAGAAATATTCGAACGAGCATAGATTCTTCTAAACGATCCAAGCGACACCGATCGCGTTGCTCCTGTATCCCTGCCCCCGTCATCGATGACTGGAATTATAAAACGTCGTAAAAAGTCGCACGACGACGAGCTGCAGCCTTGTATTGATACTACGTCGTTTTAATAAAATAGCACTAGTTTCATAACGGGTCGTGACATGCAGTTTTGTTATGGTGCCTTAACATCATCCCCTAGCTCAGACAGCGTTTTGTGTTTGTTCTTTATCAACGTAACGCCGGAATAGGAAGTACAAAAACAATGTGCTGCTTGTTTGTCTTTGTGCGTGCGTATCTTATTTTCGCGGCGAAAGAACATGTGGAATATCCCAAGTAAATAGTTTTATATGAATGAAACGCCAACATCCGGCTTTGCTCGCGGCGTCAGTTATGTATGTCTTTGTTATTTTCCCTTCGTTCCACACTTTTACTTCGACAATTTTAGTCAACTCCCTTAAGAAAATCCCTTAATCACAAAAATGAAAAAGAATTGAATTTTATCAATAAGATTTGGATTTTATTAATAATATAGCCCTCGCATAATCGTCCTATCTTGACGATTACTTACTATATAATTAATACCTAAACTGACTACTTATTATAACTTAATATATTATATATCAGAAGCCCTATTGCATTCGTTTCACCATCAGTGCTACTACATCCACAGTTGATCTATTATAGAATCTCGGTCTGCTTTCATGTTTTTTTCGTCTCGTCAGCAGAGACCCATTGGCAACGATGAGGCGGCATAGAGCTCTAAGGTATTGCAGTGGGTAATCACTCGATTTTTGCTACAAGAACATCAATAATGAGTAAAAAACAGGATACGTTACATAAAAAATGATTGATGGAACGGAAGATTTCTTCCTTAATTATCTCTTGCAGATTTATCTTTTTTGCCTCACTAGAGAGCATGGAGTATACCAACGCTTTGTGATTTAGTCATCGTCAGGATTCTCTTGCTCCCGTTCACTGGTACACAAGTATACTGAGTTTATATAGAATGACAACAAAACCGTATTAACCTACATTTGAGATACACGGATGCGATAAAAATGTGTAGACGATAATCGCTCTTTTTTTTGGCAGGTTGCTATGTGGCTTGTTCCCAAAGGAACCACTGCGTCCCAACTCTTAACTCAGGGACCTTGTCTGTGCTCGCCAATCGACAAAGTCTTTCAATTGTGGTAATTGGCAGTGAAACTACCCGAGCTGTCTCGGGATTGTTTCTAGTATATCTTTGATATGACCTCATTGAGGGATACGCTTGATAATCTTGACACTTCCTTGTGATTTGTATTTTCACGATGCACTACTTTGATAATGATGATGTATAGGTTAGGTGGATTACAAAAGCCCCCAACTGACGAAAAAATGCCATATAACTGGAGCGAGAGAGAAATAGCCCTCAACGCGAACGCCAGTAGATATATTAAAAACGGGCAGTATACCTTACATTGTCATCATGTACTCCAAGCAACAATCGACCATCAGCCATCGTCCTTTGCTAATTGAAGCCTAGCTTCTCGTCTATTGATCAGTCCTTGCGTTACGGAGCGATTGCCTTCTGTGGCAAACAATGGTGTTAGTATTTATTAAGTAGCTATACTTACACCAGCTTTTCGCGCTCTTTAGACCCTGAGCGGTATATGACACACACCTCCTTACCTACTACGTTAGCTATTACGTTGCGATTGCCATAAGAAAAGCACGAAGTACCTTCCTGTCGTTTCAGCCTTGCTTAAAGTATTTACAAGCACACCGTATTTAATTTCTATCCTATTTGCCGAGGAGGGGAATGGTCGTTCTACATATTAGTCCGTTTCAGCTAGGATATTTTGCTTCGATCCCTCATTATGACATCACTATCATCAGACAAACAATATTTGTACCTAAACTAAGACAGGGTTGGCCAAATATGGCGTATCCTCAGTTTAAGCCCGAACGACAAATTATAGTTGCACAAGGGCAAAGCTTGCGAGTGCCGGTTAATGTGTACAACCATGTGATTTTTCTGGTCGCTGATTTAATCACCGTGTACTTACTATTCAGTCTCATATACACACGTATATAATCTAATCCAATGTCAATGTATTTAAAAATCTTCGTGTTGAACGACGGTAGCAACTGCGTCCTCTTCGTCGTCTGCGTCTGAGTTTTGGCTACGCGTATTTGAAGAACTCCGCCTTCCCGGTACATCTACAAACAGCATCTACAATCTACAATGTCTACATCGACAAATTTATCTGACTTTAAGCCTGCAGCTCAATAGAACGCGACACCTATGACTGTGAGAATCATAGTGCTCACTCGAAGGACAGCAACAAGGCCGCCCGTACCGAACACAAGTATTCCCTCAGCGTCTCTGTGGGTATACAATAGACTTTGCTGACACGAATGAAGATCTTTCATTTATATACCGTTTTCGGCTGTTCCGTATAGTCCTATGTATGTCTCTCGGTGAGATCCCATCACTAATGCAACGACCCCAACATCACAATCGCTTTCATCGCACGAACACGCACATACACCCAAAACGGATGCAATTGTCCGACCTCGTTTCCTGGATCCTTTTCGCTAAGCAACTGTAGACAGTCAGCGGCTGTAAGCAATGCCTAAAATTTATTTTTTCGCCAAAGAATCGTCGTGTCATACCCCGAAAACTTCTGCGACCTTAATCTGAACTTGTAGAAACTCTTCACCCATTGGGTACAACGCATTAACATTCTCTCCTTTAATTAGAACTTCCTTAATCATTAACCATTCAAAATTATATAATATGCAAGCTTGGGCGAAAGTTGACTGGAAATTTAAAAATAAACTCTTGACAGTTTGGGATCCTTGATTTTATCTTCTTCTGCTCCCTATTTTTATGATATTTTACCCTCCCGTTACCTTAACAGGAGAAGAAGAAAGACTCTTCAACCGTCAAGAACTTGTTTAAACCATCAGGCAATCCTGAACTATCAATTACTACAGTTCTCCTCTAAGGGGTCTAATATATATATATAAATATATATGTATATATATATATATATATATATATATATATATATAACGCAACTTGATACGTTTCACCTGGCTGTAGCGTCTGTTTAAGGCTATTGCTTTATTCCTTGCAGCATTCATCCCTTTTTGGCCGGATCCCCCGTCTTCATCGACCCCCGACACCACGACACTTAGCCGAGCGGAACCTATCACTGCTACCACCTTGTAATCTATGTCAGAAATATCTGCCTCAGTTGTTTGGTTGTCAATGTTTTACCATAGTAGAATATGGTACATACAATATTCTACGCACGTTGAGACTTTATTCTTGCTGTAACATTTTTGCCAGAATTTTCTTTGGGCATCCGTTGGACGAGAACAGGCTAAATTGTGGACTCAAAATTGCACAGGGGGGCCTTTTTCGACGAGGTACTCCCTGTCGACGACTTCCTTGAGGAGGCGGCCTTTGAGGACTCGCCGGTAGACGTAGCCGCTGCTGATTTAGCAGAGCTACTCGAGAAAGTACTTTGTTGAAGCTGTTTTGCTGTAACGTCTGAATCGTTTGAATTGAAATTGACTTTGTTGGAATTACTTGAGAGGTTGCTTGGTGGTCGGGAAATAGGCTGGGAATGATCGTGGGTTTTGGAAGCGCGGCATATTGACGGGGTAGAAGCGGCAGTGGAACTGGCGGTATTGTTAGTCGAGCTGCTAGTCGTGCTCGTGGAAGGAGTAGTTAGATTGTTATTCTTTTCGGGGGTCGTATACGCGCCGGCATCGGGGCTAGCCGGTGCGGATGGGGTTCCACTAGAGGATTCGAAGAAGGCACGACGTGCTTCTGCTATCGACCTTCGGGGGGCATATAGATCGACCTTCGAGTTGGCCGACGCGGGAGATGCAGATGCCATTATAGGATTTCCGTTACTTGTAGAAGCGTTCACATTGATATCTTCGGCGGGATGGATACCGAGTCGCACGGCGCACAGGGATGCGTGGTCTAACTTACCCGGAACTAGAGCTAGTTTTTGGCACACCCGTTGGCGACGCTCCTGAAAACGTGCACACCCGATAAATATAGAAAATTATGAAGACTGGCGAGAAAAAGCTTGAAAAAACGGAAAGTTGGGAAATTTATGGTAAGTCGATGTTTTTCAAAGACACTATAAATAGGCATTTAATAGCGGCACAAAGTGCTCGCAAAATATAATATCAATAAAGGATACGAGCTAGACGAAGTATATTAAAATTATATCAATAATAATCATTGTGAATGTCCACGTTAGATATATATATCCGACACTGGATCGGGTCTTATCGTACCCTCAATAAATGTTAATACCATTACCAGGAATATTTTCATTGTGGTCTATCCAGTGTCTACGTGTTATTTACGTACCTTCTCTTAGCCTAACCACCCTTATACTCAACATGAATGTTACTGCGGTCAGACCAGCCAGACACATAGGTTCAACCTCCACCTTACATGCGTTTAAAAACATTGAGACCTTGTGGTCGAAGGAAGCCGCACGTATTTCAGCACTGCGCTATTCCTCAGGGAAATTTTGAATTGTAAATAGAAGGAAAGTAGCAACGGCGGAGCATAGGAACAAGAATGCACCGCCCACTGATCAAGCACAGCGCCTTGAGCTTTTCTACAAGCGGTGAACGGCAACTTTCTAGGATTCTAGGAAAGATTCTAGGCCAAGCCAGCAAGTTTTTGCAGTTAGGCTTTTCGCTAAAACGGCCTTCCTTGGTGATCATAAGCTATGACTGACAACGAAGCACACAGGATAAGGCACGCCAGCATAAAAATAGACATAAAAAGGACATAGATGCATATGTGAGGTGTATTCGCCAAAGTATTTACGGGTTAAGAACGAACAAAGGAAAGGTACACGGTGCCATGGGCTGGCTGTTTTTATGACTTGAGACAATTATCCCTCACTACAATTCCGTATGATGAAGACCGAAGCGTTTGTAAAATGGTATTGTACAACACAAAAGTAGACAGAAGTAGATGTGTGTCAGTTAGCACTTAGGTCTATCGTTGAAATCGGTATATAGCGCGCAGTTCGAATCAGATCGCTTTATGTGTCATTTTATATCAAACAAAGAATCTGTCTGAATTGATGTATGTACTTGTATGTACGAATCAATACTCTCTAGTTTCTTCTACCGTCGGGAAAAGATATTAGTTCATACGCTGTAGTGAATGGAAACACATAATTAAAATATAAAGATAAAACAAATGTTTTAGATTTACTTACCCTATTTGTGCAGTGTTCGTCCCTATACAATTCGGGATCTTCAAGGATTCTTCTCTTAGCCATCGTCAACCTGGTAGCAAATTCTACCATACGTTCACACACCTGTCACGGGTTAATTCATTAGTAAACGATAACAAACATTCGCCTTCCACCGAATGATAACAACAATTGCTATCTATCCATTCATCTATGGGCGTTACTTCACGCTAGCTACTAAATTTCGTTACATATGCTTGCGGATGATGCTTAACATAATCTTCAAAACAATTGGGATCTTCATTATCATCAGCTGTCGATGACTTCTCGTCAGTTATCGCTGTCAGTGTACAACACAATACTTGTGATCATCGTGCACGACCCCATAGTTCTCGCGGTTGCTCAGCTCTTCGTTGAAATTGAGGTAGCTGTCCCGCCGCACGGCCATACAGTCCGGTCAATAGCTAGTTCGTGCTCGACATATTGCGCCCACGAATTACTCGTTTCGTTGCTGTTGATGCACGCATCGGAGTCGTACGATTCTGCGCTGCTACCAAATCCATCGTATTCGTCTCGACCTGAATCAGGGCTGCCACAGCCTACAAACTAGGTCATCAGTGGCGAGGATGCTATCTATCATCGGTGCTGAACTGTAGCAGAGACAGCGTTGTTTACGTGTGTAGAGGCTCCCGGGCCTCTGCGGTTAGTTAAATTCTTCTCTGCGTAACTGGGTAACCTGCTTGACGTAGTCAATGTATTTCCCAGTCTACAGAGCATTAAGGGCTATCGTAAGATGCGATTCTACGACAAAAACTAGATGTTCGGGTCGAAGAACGAAATATTGTTCGAGATGTGTTGGACAAAAAAGGGTGAAGAGAAACCTTCCCTGAACAAAGAGGCATCGGCCAAATGCATAATAATATCGGTCATATCAGGTTTAATAGACCCGTTAAGGACAGATCATGAAAGCTTGTAGGCTAGCAAGTCCAATGAGCCCTTTATGGGAAACCAACGTAGATCACGCCTACTTTTTGATAACATCACTGTCGAAAAAGATGCCTTCGATTTTGATTGTTGAAGTAGATGTGTGTGAGTTAGTATTTAATAATAAGTGGCAGTTTTAGATAACAATAATATTTGACCTGTTTGCGATGTGTGTTCGTGTGCCTACGTATGCATACCGCTGGGTCAATCTTTCGACCGTTAGTTGCAAAAGATTCAGTTTGATTCCAGATGCACTGCCCTCTCTAGTGTGGCAATCGGCATCAGACATTTGCACTACAAGGAATCGTCACACTTTGGCCTGACTCACTCTACAGCGTTTGGCCCATTATCGGTTAGCTTCCAAGTGCACTGATATTTACGCGTTATACTAAATGGCGTTACTTATAGATATTTGGTACGAAGGCAAACGATAGCAGTTTGATATCGGCTTTTTGTAGATGCCTGCTTGCTTATCAGATACCCGATTAAGTGGGTATTACCTGTCGGGCATCCGTGGCACTTCTTTCCTGTTCTTGACCACCGACACCGTGTCGCAACAGGTCTTCCATGCGGAGTAGGGTGAGAGCGTGCCGCTGATGAGCCTCCACAATTGGCAGGGAATTCTAGTGTTTGTAGTAAAATCAGACGAATAGAAAGAAAAAAACATCGGAACAAAACAGTAGTATGTTAAACCTACGATATTTTTGACTCGACGGCACGGACCGGTAAAATTTGGTGGTTAGACATTACCAGAAAAGAACAAAATCAAGCATCTTAACCCAGCCATGCCCAACTGCTTGGGAAATTTTTCAAATCTGCCTTTTCGGCCAAAGCGTCATGCGCATAGGCTCAGATCACCAGCCTATTCGCTCTGTTTAAACAAAACATCTCTCACAACGGCGCTAACATAAAGCGGGCAGACAAGTGAATAGATCTATTGGGTTAGTTTAATGAAGCTCTATTCGTCCACCCAAAGTGCCTTTTAAAGATCTAGCCCGGTGAGACGCTGCGTTAGCGTCCGCTCTATCTCAAGTTATCTTCTACGGGCTTTTTGCTCTGCTTACCCACAAGGCAAGGCCATAGTCCTTAAACTTGACGTTTTAACTGCTTGTCGTGTCCAACACGAGTTTCCCCTAATACTGACCCGCTCGTTGGACGATGCGATCCTGTGGCTGGCCGAGCGTTTCACGCTGGCGCCGGCACCACTCCGGTGGTTCAAGGTGCGTTCCCGTTCTCCTCGGCCACTGCCGCCTCGTTCTGTTCCACTGGCTCCTCCGGCTGACACAGTTCTCTCCTCTGAACCGCCAGGAGGCGCCTTTTTCGCCAGCGCGAACTTGCCAACGACGGGGTCAAAGTTGTCTGAGATGCCGTCCGACGTCAGAAAAATAACATCACCTTCTTCGGCGAGACTTAACGATAACGTGAGGTTATTCAACTCGGGATTTTCTCCATCAACTGGACCCAATGCCCCAAGAGCGTCCCGCATATCGCGCATAGAATAGATATCATGAGATCCTGAAGATAATTGCAAACGAAAAGCGAGGGCAAACGATAGCGTAAAGAACCAGAATATCTGAAACTATATAAAGTGAATCTGAAAAAATGTACTACTCGGGTATATGGCGTTTATGCTAATGAAGTGATACTGCTTCTTAGTCAATACAAATCTTAAATTAAAAAGAACGAAGGTCGCGAAAAAAAAAACAATTAAAAAATATTTTTACTCACTCTTTTGTAGACAAAGAAAGCTCATCCTTTGCTAACATAAACTTGAAAACGTAGTCAGGTTAAACTGTGTACTTTTTTTATTTGTATTAACCATTACAACAGGCACAATGTAACATTTACACAACTATGACTTGGCAAGAGGTTATTATCGAGAGTTCCTATCGAATTCACTTGAATTCAATAGGCCTGAATAGAGCTGTTTAGTATTGCCAAAGGACCTGTCAGAATACAGACTCAATGAGGACACTCTGAAACCAGTAGGCAGAAGAATGAATCAAGATTTCATTTATCGGCGTTTTTTTGCTAGTCAAGAGGCCTAAAGCATGTCTGCATCAATATTTGAGCCTAGATAATCGCCGATTTGTACGCAAACACATTGAAAAATAATCGAGAAAAATACCGAATTACGTGAAATTCATAGAACCTTTGATCAGTTGCTTGCAGTCACCTACAACAAAATTAAACGGTCTAACAGATGTCATGCCACGGCTGACCGTGAATCACGTACATCATCGTCGACAGAAGGTAGGACCACGCACATCTCCATTTTGGCCATGTCCAGCATAAATAATTTAAAGTTCCATATCTGTTAATTCTCACTTCGATTCGATTCTGTGCTATTTAAATAGCCAATTTTTTTACGAAGATCCGATGATAACGATCAAGTAAAATTCCTTACAATAAGGCGAAGCCTTATTTTCCACTTGAAAACAGTAGCTGCTATTTTCGGAATACAAGCATACCAGAGGATTGACTGAACATGTAGGCGCGTCCGATTGCTAGGTTTGAATATAATAAGTAAACGTATCTTAGCATTTTTCATCTTAATCTCCTTTAAAAAATTAGTTGGCTCATTAATATTATGAAGTCCGTTTTATTCTCGTGCAGTGAAGTGTACTTCGAACTCAGCCTTCAGCTCAGTGACTATGCCAGAAGAAATGCCACCTTTACCCATATAAGCCTGTTCGCAAGTGACCGCGCCCAGTGCCATAGGGAATTCAAAAAAAAAAAGTGGTTTCTGTTAGGAGGGGCTTCGAACGGGAGCACCCAGTTGGCTTGTAGCGGATGGTTCCCACAAACGCTGAGCTGAATAGCTTTTGTCGTTGTTGTTTGAATGAAGTTTTTGTCGCTGTTTAATGCAGTTAACCCAATTTCTCATTAACAAACTTCTATCAGCGCTTTACTCGTTGGCGACCTGATCCCGATTTGCCCCTAGAACGATCAGCTTAAGGCGGTTGGTTAGAATCCTCCTTGCCAACCCCTTGTGGCCAATTTCCACTTCAACTCTGCCTTTTTCCACTCGTTAACAGCACTTGGAATTTGGTCTGGTTTTTTTCACCATTTGGTAGCCATTCGTGGTAATTCGGACACGATGACAGAGGTCAGCTGGACGATAGCCTTGTTAACAATTACCTAGCACAGGAGTTCCGGCTGACGCAAGCGTTATTTTGATTAAATCGGTTTAGCCAATGACAGGATATCAGGAGGTGCGTCCCGCTTACTGGGAGAATAGACAGAAGCGGAAGCTGGTCGACTGAAGTACCCAACAATATTACAATCTTCTAATGTAATCGAAAACGAGTGCATAGTTGTTGAATCGCGAAAAGCTCGTGTGGTTACAATGCTAAATATATTGTCAACATGGCTCATGGTTACAGCAGTTGCAATATATTGATGAATTCAACTATAGATAACGATGGTATCGATTAGAACAGACCGTACAACGAACGGCTATCCTGGAACAGCATCGTGTCATAGATATGGTCCACAGGTAATGCGTTCAATTACGAGTTCATATAGAAACGTACTCTATAGACTGGGTACTCAAAAGAGTCAGGATGCATCGGCGTGCATCTTAGGAATGTAAGTTAGCTCAGTAAAAGTAATACGCCATGAAAGATTCATTTCAATCTGCCTTGACGGTCGTGTAACGCCTAGGTGACGTAAACGGGAACTCGCCTTTAGTACCACGACGTGCTGTAGAAAACGTGATATGTCTTGGTTGCTGCCGAACAACCTGCGTATCGATAATGTAAGCGAACGCGCCTCGGGCTTCGAGGAACAACTGCGACCGGCAGGCAACAACAGCCGACCGTTTTACGCCTTTGATATCGGAAGTCGCTAAACCGTTGCACTCGTTTGCTTGTTTACTGTTCACGCATCTCCCAAGAACAACATATGATAATGTGTTTATACTGTGCTCGTAAAATAGACTAGAAATGAATTATGGGGTTCGCATATGTGTTTACTCGTAGATGTCCTACACTAGCTATCCTACTTCAGTTGTTATTTACTAACAACTTAACTGACTCTCTGTATTTCGTTGCCGAACGAAATTATCTAGTTACGAAAACGCACAATTAGCCTGGAATCAAAGCTTTGTTTAATAGGAACCGTCACTCTCAATAGTCCTTTATACTAACTTTTTCGTAAGTTTAAATTAAGATTCATTTTGCTTATCGGCCCCACCGGGTATTAACGTAGGATAGTCTAGTCTTAGAAAACTATAATAACACTTCTGATTGATAAGTTTTCCGGTTGGCGCTGGAATCGCACAAAACTCATTACAAAGTTACAATAGAGCCCAACATCAAATGGATTTTGGAAACATAGGTCAGTGTTAAGACAAATAGCAAACAAAAATAACAAGCTTATTGTTACGTTGACATTGCATACCCAGTGTAACTTCTCGAACTCCATGTTTTTCGCTAAAGATGTAGGCAAACGAGTCTCCAACGTTGCAGACGCAAACGGCGAATCGTCCACCCTCTAATGGACAGACGACGCAGGCGCAGAGCGTCGTCAGGAGACCCTTTTTTTGCAAGATGAGATGGTGAGCTGCCTCAAACGAGCGGAGAAGGCAGGCGAACACGTCGAGGGTCGAGGACACGCTGTGAGCTTCACCGAACAATGCCCTAGAGGAAATAGAAAATAGGAAAATACCTGAGAGAAAGCACGAACCTCAACGTTTTTGGTTGACGTTTCATTGACTCTAAACAACACGTGGGCTTTACAGAACTTCAACGAAGGCCGGGATAATGCTATCGAAATAACTCTATCAATTTTTAGTAATCCAGAAATAACTAAAATTGTTGCTCCATTAATAATAACAATTGTGCTATGCCGAATGCAAATGCTCAGCTGGATTTATCAAGAAGATAGATTAACAAACAATGGGGATACGTATGTGCCGATCCATAAATTGCCCAGTAATAATAATAAATAAATTGCATCTACGGCTCAACTTTTTTATGCTGTAAGTTAGCCGTTTAGTGCGGTATCTAACGGCTTAGGTACCGATCGTCGAACTTGAAACGTGTTATTTAACGTCCCAATCTAGAGCATAAAGCTCAATATTCGAGTAGCAACCCGTCAATTTTGCAGTTCTATATTACTACTACTACTGCGTACACACAGTGCAACGTACGTATACATCTATATGTATGGTCGAAATTATAGGCATGTCTTCATCAAGCGTTCAGTCCCCGTCCAGATATTTTCAGAGGGTCGGGAAGTGCCTGCTTTCAAAACCAGTCAACTGCGACTTCGACTGCTATCCGCCGTTTAGAACACAGATCTGCAATTTTCTTGATCAGGTGGCAAACGGTAACGGCCTCAATCCCCGCAGATCATCAGCTTGTCGCAGATCTACTGACCAACTTCTGGCGTCATCTATCACCACGCTTTGACACTCACGTATACTCGTGCTAAAGTGTATAAGTACAAAAGTACATCTGAAAGGTATTGTCATCTAAAGGTATTGTCTCAGTGCATTATCACGAAAACGCGCTCGGGTTGTGGGAAACTCCGTGTAACTTCGAAAGACTCAACAATTCATTTGAAAGTCATATACGGCGATGCTGGCGAAGATGGTTCGTCCACGCAGCAGAGCTGCCTGCCTCTGCAACTCTCTTTGAGGCAAACCGAAACTCCGCCATCATTGGGGAATGCGATGATGCTCAAGCACGATCCGACTGCTATAGCAACGTTTACTTTCGGCCAGAGCACTACTAAAAAGTCATACGGCTTATACTTTTGCCGCTAATTAGGGTTCCTGTAATCCCAACGATCGCCATCGATGCCATACTAACAAGTAATTAGTACAGGATGATCAACGTTTCGTGGGGAGGGAACGAAGGGGAGGAATGAAGTCTGTTCTGGAATACGGATCCACCGGCATTTTCATCGCTCCAGACGCATTATATTACACAGACAGCGAGAGCGCGCAGCTTATCGAAGCCAGCCTTTCTACCAGTACAATGGGACACTTTCGATACTTCGCTCTCCTTTTAGACCCTGTCGTGAGTAACTGGTTCCGTCACTGCGAATTTCGACAGTAAGCTCAACTCTCGTTCGTTCAATCTAAGAATGTGAGACAATAAAAACGGTCTTCAAAATGTCCTGAGCACAATAAACTGCAAGTGGTGACTCTTTTTATTTCAATATCTACTTATTATTGAGCTGAATGCCATACTTTATGTCCTATTTAAGGCACAAGGATGTAATAGAAGTTGTCCGATACAATTACCGCACAGTCGGCCACTCGTATGGCACATATGTACAATTTGCATATGAATACCCGTTAAGCACAATAAGCTATGTAACGGGTATGTTCTTACTCTAATGACACGTGTTTCCCTGTTTGGTGTCAGCCGCCTCATTATAATAAGCGGCGTTATCCTCCGTTAAGACTTCTAATGCGCTGCTAGATTCCAACCACCGTCAAACTTCCGCTCTGTGCTTTGTTTATATTCCCTAAAGGCCCAATTTTATCCCATGCTCCCCAGACTCAATGGTCGACCTGGGTTAGCTCCCACCACGTCCACGAGGTTTTTGAAGGTCACATCGACGTTCCTAGTCAGTGCACCGCCCGGCTGGCCGACCAAACGAAGGACGAAGTTTGCACGAGCTCAATAGAGAGACAGGTCAAATTCTTAGTTGTGTTCGCCAGCTAGAGTGAATCACAGCCGTACAAAGCGTTATAAAAGGATGCATCATCCCGTCTCCTTGGACAACTATTCATTAATTTAACGTCAGACTACGCAGCCGTAGTGCGGACGGCCAGTCGAACTGGGTGTAGAGATGTCAGGTGGTTTCTGAGGTACATGCATACAATGCGAGAAAGTGAAAATAATAGTTACTGGCAGACATTCTTTTCCAATGGATTCGATAACAGCTAGATTCCATCCAATGGCACGCGGTTAATTGTCGTAACGGAAAGGAAAACTAAAACCGCCTTTTCAGTTGTCCTTAACTGAAAAGTATGTTATGCTAGCGTTCACAGAATGCTAGCGGCTTTCCGGTTGAGCGCAGGACTCCAAGGAGGGTAGCATTTTTTTGAAAATTCAGGTTTATGTGCGACCTACGTTTTATTCAGGCTGATATGTATCAGGATGGAATATTACCCGATCACAGTGCGCATGATCCTTCTATAGCTGTACTGGGCCTTGTTTTTTTACTACAAAAATACTTTTTACTACTACGTACAAAAGTTGAACTTCAACTAAAAGGTTCTACGTTTACGTTAGAAAGTCGTCTTCCTCTTGATTAATGTGAAAGCCCTATGTGTTGAGCCAATAGTCACGCAGAATCGTCCAACGAAGAAGTTGTACCGATAGATAGACTTCTAGTTTGTACGTCGCTGGTTGGATTGCTATTCCAGAGTCGGTACTGACAGGACAACTATGGCAGACAGTTTGATTCCTATTCCAGAAAACGTCTATATCAGCTACCGATGGAGGTGAAATCGCTACTCTTCCTAATTAGCTCAGAACGATGTAATCGTCCTAAAGGATTGATTTATTCAGTATGCATAGAATCGCCATGGCTGAGTCGATTGTCGTCGATTGCCTCGACCAATGCACTCCAGAAATTTACTAGCTAAAAAGTTTTTTACATAAAAAAACAGGCTTTTTCGTGCAAAAAAAACGTAACTAAATGCAACCAGAGTTAGCCCCGAAGAGTCCACTGATAGTTACAGTGTAGTCCTGTCCACACACAAAGAAGTCGACTTCTTCAATTTTAACTAGAGGGGAAATAGGCTTTTTTGCGCGGAAACCATTTATAAGGACGTATGTATTCATCAGGTTGTCAAAGAGCTGCGAAAATGGTCTAGGATAATACGTACGAATATACGAAATTCCTAAGTAAGCTTTATTACACGATAATCTACTCGGATAGTTGCTCGGATTTGTTGTCGACAAGCTCAGGGAGTCGAGGGAGATTTATTTTTCATATTAAAAATGCCGAAGGCACTCCGAGAGAGGTGCTATTGGGTAGTACCCTCAGCTATGGTGGGTACTATTGTCGATTGCCATATTCGTATCTGGAGACCGATAAAGGAGTTCGTTTGCTGGTAATCAAATGGATACAATATTTCACTGCCAGCAAACAAAAAAGTCTACATGAGAATTAGTAAACAAGAACAGCCATCATTCACACACATATTGGAAGCCACTCAATAAACAAATCAGATTTGTGTGAAAGAAAGATATCTAATGAAACAATATTATTCCCATCCATAGCTGATATTATATTGTTACTCATTCATGTTAAATTGCTTATAACGCGTTTCCCATCTGTGTAAAAGCACCTCTACCATGCTTTTCGCTTGCGCAACTCCTTGGATCGTCGATATCGCTCGTGCCCTCTAAAGCTTTTTACGACCCGTTGCCGTTCGGCCGAGCTATGATTTGCGCAGCCCAACGTACCAACTTTCCGCTATGGCCCACGTGTCTTTTTCCTTAGGATATATTGACAAATCGCTTCTGTAATTGCAAGAACGAGATTTATTCATTGCAACGAAGTGACAAGAATCGCCAATTCCTATCAAATTCTGGGCTGCGCGATCGATGGGTCATGTCCTACTGCACATCCGATAGCATCGTTTGTGTTGTACGTAGTATGAAAGCGGGCCGATGCGTTCGTATTTCTAAATTTCGAAATGGATCAGCTAGTAAGTCACTTTCAGGCCTTTTTTTGCTACGATATTATAACAAAGAAGCCAGCTACATTTGCAGGCCACTCCGGCTTACAAATTAGGCAACTAAATTATATATACATTCATATATATATATTCATATATCATATAGAATGTATGGCCCAGCAGAGGACTTAGAAGAAGTTACATCGAGTACAGATGTTTCCTTATAGCGACAATAAAGATGAACGCGAGGATGGAAAACTCCAGCAGTCTTCCTGAACCCCTTTGCGCCTGCCTTTGCCCCGCATCCTCCGCGTACCGTTGGCCGTAACGGCCCGATTTGTCGATTCCTATATACGAGAAGCTTCCGTTGCGACCTAAAAAAATTCAATCTGCATTCAACTGACAAAGAAAATGTCTTCCAAGTCGTTCGGATCTACTTTCCATTAAGAGAATAAAAATTCTAAATTCTACTAAAAAAAAATTCTGACTACCGCATTGCAAAACAAGATGTGTTCACCGCGTGTAAACGGTACGCGAGATTGGATATGTTTCAATAGATTTTCCCATTTCGTCTCTTAGTAGTCTTTTCAATATCCACGGCCTTTTAAAATATTTGCACTTTTAGGATGATTTTTTTTTTTTTTTTTTTGCTTTTTATGACAATGTCATTAAGGAATGAGCTGTGTATGTGAGCAAGGATACGCTTAGTTCAGCGTGCAACGAAGATTTGCAATCCAGGACTACCCCGCTAGTTTTTCCGAGCAACGCTTCGAGCTGCAACAGGACGAGCTGAGCAACTCTTGGGAAGCAGACATACAAAGGAATGGCCGATTATTTTCCCCGGGAAAATTCTAAGCCCTCACCTGCTTTTTAAAGGCTCGCTTTGCACTTCCGTCAAGACCTGATCTTAAACACAGGTCAAAAGCAGGCGCAGCTGCGTAAGACGTTAGGTGGATATAGCTTAAGGGGGTGGTCTAGGACGCTGCATTACCTCGTAAGCCTGCTTCGAAACGTCAGGCAAGATTTCGCCGGCACTGGTTGGTCAAGATTGTCATAGCGCCATATCTTAACACGCGTAACGAGACTGACGGCGATCTTCATACCGCAGTTGTGGACCAGCTCCCTAACGAATGCTTGGTCGACAACACACATTGTTAAAAAGAAACGTTCGAGAGAAAATAGGGACATTTGGGCTATGCAAAGAGTATGGGAAAAAGCTTATAATGGAAAAGGATACAATTACAAAATGCCGAAATGTTGTCACCTCTGGTTAACATGGCAGATCGTATTATCATTGAGACGCAACTTTTTGGAGCAAGTTCTTGTCGTGGTATATTAAATAGGTAGTACCCTTAACGAATCCATCTCACGTAAGAGTTTGTTTAAGCTGAACAGAATGTCGCGGACGACGGTCAATTCTCACCAGACTTAGGTAGAGTCTAGTGAGCTAGCTAGAGAGCTAGAGCAAATTTTACTTCTGTAGATCAATAGTTTGACTAGCTTTTCTACTGTTTCTTTCTACTGAAAAAAAAAAATTTTTTTTTTTTCTACAGAAATTTTTACTAAATTTCAAGAGATCACTCGCACTGAAGCAGCAGGTAATGGTTGTCCGTTTTCTAGCGGACGACATTTTCTAACGAGAAGAATCCAAGATGTTCCTACTCTAAGCCCATAGAGTAGGCAGTTGAATGATCGGGGTCATTGGCGTCGACATATTATAGATACGCCGTACAACGCTTCTTCCTCATAGTTTCATATAAACTAGCCCCACATTTGTTTTCTGTTTTCAACTCTTTCGGAACCGGTATGCCTGCAGATACAAATGGGTGAAAAAAGTCAACAATAGGCTTGACATTATTTATAAAAAAAAAAAAGTCAAAGAATATTGCTTATACACACCATTATCTATATGAATTTGCTTACTATTCACGATGATTCGCTCAATTGTGTCCTGACAAGGGGCATACTCCTGACGCTAGTTTAGATATGGACATACTAGTTGTAGCAGGATCTCGATTAATGAGCGGTCGCGTTACAGGATAAATTTGTCTACTATTTTAGCACTACAGTGCTACAATGGTACGTCTCCAAGTAGGTCCAATAAGAAACGGTCAAAATTTATACATACGCAGCCTATTGCCCCCTAGTATTTCTTACTTTTTACACTAAGCGAAACTTTTCGCTACGCTTATCATATCGTACGATTCGCTGATCCGACGGACGACCTTCAAGTGCTGTCCAGCGTTAACAACAACACAACCCTACGTTTCGTGTATTGCCGCTATTGCTACCACTACAACAACACCAGTAAGAACGAGTCCTGTTCAGGCTAGAGCATCTGTTATAGTGCCAACGTCGCTGCAATAAGCACAGTCTGGAATGGGTGTGAACGCCGAATCTGTTGTAATGCCATAAAAACCAGCCAATGATACTGTCGTTTCGTAAACGAGGATACAGGGAGCATTACGCAAGCTTACCACCTTCAACCTGGAACTGTCGAGCCTCGGCTTGCATCCTGTTAACGTTACGCTAGCTATAATATTGTGAAGTGTAAGGAAGGCAGCATCGGAGAGCTGAAGCCGGCAGCGACTGGAGCCACCGACGCTAAATTCCGCATCTGGTCCGACATCGACGCGGTCGTGTTCAATCGTCCCTTCGTTGCCGCTGGGAGCAGAAAACCGCCGGGTGTATATTTGTTCAGTTGAACGTAGCGAATGACGCTACTATGGCCCTTGCTACTGTCTATGTCGCCCTGAACTCACCCAGCTCCGCTTAAGGGATCCACCCAACCCAGTTCAGTGCAACAGTGCGAACGCGAAAGTCGCTGACCTCAGGGATGTCCTCGGCCACCGTACGCGGCTTATAGCCACCGTTGGCGCTCACCGTAATAGTCATCTAATGTGTGTAGGCTAAGCAATATGGCCAGCCTCAAGTTGGGTAGCAATGAAGTGACAAAATTGATAGGAACAATTAATAGTTTTCACGAACAAACAATTGTTTTCACGAAAGGTGAAACGGACTGATATGAGTAACGCGCTAAATTTCCCTCTGATATTGATTCGTACTTGGTGGCCTGACAGCGTTACCACTGTTGGGGCCGACTTGACGTCGTACTGATCCGTCGCATGATCAGGCTTGAGAAAGCAGGCTTAGCAGTATATATAATTGCAAATGGTTACGAATCTGTGCACAGCCTGCCAGACGGGTGTACACGAGCTTCAATTGTGCAGCTACGACCTCTACGTGAATGCCACGCCGATGGACGAGTTTTGTGCGAGTGATTGTATAGCTCACGTATATACAAGTTGCCAAATCTTGACAGGACAGAACTTGAATTTCGATTATTAGCAAACTCATGCTGCTGAGAGCGGACGTACTTTCATTAGTAGGTGGAGTTTATCGGATTGACAGATCTGTCATAATATACTCAGACAGCAGCGTAAGCGTGCGAAACAAGCTAATGGAATATAGAATACGTTTTTTTTCTCCGAAAACTTCCTCGACATGTCTTCAACATGGGCTACAGAAAAGCCCAAAACGTACACCTATGCAACGGTTAAACCTAGTTAAAGTACCGTTCACGCTGTTTTTGACTTGTGGTGATAAGTTTTACACTACACTATTCGAAACAAACAAACTACAAATATCTCGCAAAGAAACAACTGCCTTCGAACTAGACCTGCAGATGAACAATAGCTGCGTGGTTCAACCGCTTCTGTATAGAAACAGCGGTGCCATCTAGTGTGTCCAATCGGATTAGGCAACCGCAAGGAAAATTTTCATCGAAATTGATATACACACGAAATATAAAGTGAGACGTCGCATAATTCGTTGAGGGACAGGGTAATGTCGGAACAATGTGCATACGTACCTTGCAGGTATTGACGAACACGGCCTTTTGGACACAGCGGACCAATGGCTTGACAAAAACCCTGTACGTTTGCAGGCTTTGACTCGGATGTATAAATCGAAATGAAAAAACCTCGTTCCGTATTTGCCCAAAATACGAGGTACGGCCAATGAAGCGTCTCTACGAACAGTTGTTACTAGAGGTACGGGTACCTTTCACATGCACACATAAAAAGCGATGCAAAACAGGACATTATTGTTACTCTTCCGAAGTGGACCGGGAGACTTGTGGTGGCACTAGTGTTACATCAGCATCCCGTTTTCGAGTCATCCTAAATCTAAAATATCCCAAGATGTATCGCAAGTAGATGAGGGGCCAGCCAAGCAACCCTTCATCTGGTCTCTCGGCTTCTGTTTACGTCAAGCCCGGCCGAATGTATAATGTGGCCCAAGGTTATAAGAGGCCCCACTACCAGCACCATTTTCATGGTCGAGCAGCAAGTATCTAAAATATGTAACTTCACATAATTCGATCCTTCTGCTGCAAACGTCACACTTTACACATGTTCTAGCAGCTCTAATTATGTAACTAAATATCGATTAGTGGTCTCTGCTTCTCGAATACCTACCGAAAAGCGTGTTGACCGGCAGAAATTGAACACGGGTTCACTAAATCGATTGTGTTCTCATTGAAAAGTTACACCGGCGGGTATCGTGCCGTGATCATCATCCGTGCATACATCCGCATCTAAATCTGTTTGTTCCACCGTCGCTTTCTCAGTACTAATCATTTACCTCTTTGATTTTTGTCCATGGGGACGAACCCTTCTCGACACAAGGTTGTAGTGTCGATTGCTGGCGCCATTATTTGAAAAAGACTATCAAACCATTGTTAGGTTCAATGACGGAAGCGTACGTAAATTTCTGTTAAAAAGTTAACATATAGAACACGAAACAAAAAAAGGATAATATGTTACAAGCAAAAATAACGGTTCAAATCGCCTGCACGATACCGAAATTTTACATCACACAAATGCAGAATATAACCCATTTCAACACCGAAATCATGTTTTTGAACGCAGACATTCTGCCTTGCTTCGGAATAGGGTAATCGACATCTTCATTCAAGCGCTAACTTGGGAGTTACGTTCGCTATGAGAAATCTTCTGCTGTAGAACAATCGTTCAATCATGGCTCCGCTAACATTTACATTAGCGGACTGACACCTAAGTAGTCAAACATATTGCACGCTATTATGGCTTAAAGCATACAGCCACCTGTAGGTATTATTAACACTGCTGATGCACTGCAACCCATTTTTATGATGGCCAGATCAAGAACGGTCCTGCACACCATTTGTGTTTGGAAAAAGATCAAGTCATGTAAAGAACGCCAATTTGTAGTTTCACCGATATGTTAAAACACACGTACCGATTACCTACTCCTCACCAAGCTTCATTCGAAGAACCGCCCCTGACCAGTGAATTCATTGCAATACGAACAGGTCAGTCTGTCTTCACAGAGACTAGAGAGCGGATACTAGAAACCTAATATCTGGTACCAACCCACGACCGGTAGGCGATTGACAAGGAACAACGCACTCTATAAGCAATGGGTCCCAGTTTCGTTATTTGAAGCGGATAATTCGTAAAAAGGAACGAACACTCGCTAAAAGCTCTCTCCTATTTCGACTCCTTAAGATTCTTCCGATCGCTAAGGAAATGCTAAGCACTCCCAGAGTATAGAAGACGATCGAAGGAAGTTTTGTATACAACTGAAATTGAACTTCCGTTACACATTCCTTCACGACATCTCCGCGTAGCTCTTTCTTATATACATATAGATAACACACTCCATTTTTTTTTAGTTTCTTTGTTTGCTGAGTTATCTGAGGAAGGGCGTTTTTCTCCCTTCGAACAGAAGGACATGTACTAATATCTTTGGAAAATCATAGTATAGTGGTCGCGGTAGATAGAAGCGACAAATTGCATAGCCGCGCATAGAAACATTTACAAACACTTCATCAGTAACCTTACCGTGATACTATTCGAGAAATCATCGTTCGCGATAAATTTTCCGTTCGCAGGGGTAAAAAAGGCAAAGAGCTTGTAAAAGATAGCCGGTGTCTGATAGAATATTAACCTATGAAACGACCCATTGTTCATAAGAAGAGCCAACTCTGTCTGTCTGTCTGTATGGAGCGAGTTCAAAAGATATCTCGAACTTCTTTTAATAAAGCCTTTAATGAAGGTGGCCCGCTAATAGAGGTCCTTTGTGCGACGGCTTCCTCAAGCAGACGAAGTATACTACATGTTCCAAGCCTGTTGGTCCAGGGAAAGAAAAAAACACTAATTTTTTTTTTCATTGGAAAACTTCCTGCTGATCGCCAAACTAGGAGTGTCATGATTGATTTGAGCTCGTCGGGTTCTGGCGCGCGTTTCCTCGACAGCGAACATCTTCACACCACCATACCTAAAACTAGTATCTCTAAAAACGTTTCGTTCTCCTATGACGGACGCTGACCATTAGTGGTCGACATTGATCTTTCGTATATAAAACATCTCTGTGTATATAACTCTATCACTGCCTTAGACCCTCGAACCCTTTTTGGCTTTTGGCCGTGCTTGTTGAGATGCCAGTTTCTACAAATGTGTACCTTTCCTTTGAGCTAGCCGACTACTCTTACTTCTTGGCAGAAAAAAAGTGACCTGCACTGACAGAGTTCAACAGGCAGTGACTCCGTTTCCCACATCGACCGAAAGGGATGGAAACAGTGACGCAATAGAATTAAGCGAAGAATGGTATCATCATGACAAGATGATTTTCATCAGTTGGTCGAAGTCCTCTCACCAGGTTGCTACCCCGGGCTACTGGCCCAATCACTAAAGAAACCCAGTTTTCACCAAGTGTAGCTTGCTGCTATTAACGGTTCAGTCCTCGACAAGTTTACTATATTCCGAACCCCTGAGTAGACCACCAGCCAATGCTACATAGGAAATTCAGGTGAAGTCGTCGCAACAAAATAAAGGTAGCAACCCCTATTTCCGCTATTCTACAAGAAAAATACACACTGACGATCCGTTTATGTTGGCCAACAGGTCAGCTACATAAAGCTAATTAATAACGCTGGAAAGCTGCGAACATCTATGTGGCCGTTTAGAATCCACATTTTCCGGCTTATACATTCATACCCTCGACTACTAACACGTCACGATATGAAACAATTATTTTATTCGTAGCAAAAAAGAAAGCAAACACAATACCCACTTTATTAATAAGTGGGTTTATTAATAACTAACTAATTACACTAGTAATAAAAACGGTCGGTCCCCGGTCCACAAGTCGCGGTCCGACCCGCTCAGCGTCGTTGTCCCAGCACAGATCCGCGTTGTAACCAAATGTACATTAAAACCATAAATGCGAAACGCGTCCCGTTGAACACGAAAAGAAAGTTTAGCAGGTAAGATTCACTCCTGGACTTGACATGTTCTTTGCTATGTGTTTCCAAGCACTGCGCCTCACGACGGATTGGCCGGCCTCCGCTATTTTCCTGTGTTATTATTATTACTCCTTTCGCTACCGTTCAGATTAGGTTGTTGTATCTATTGTTATCGGCTCTTTTATTTTCTGTTCTGTTTATCCCGTAGCCCGTAACACTGTGCTACAGCAGCGCCCCCAGGGTGCCTTCGCTGCTAGCCGATCGGCTATTTTCTCGTTGGTATTTGTGAGACCAGCCGTTCGCGAAATGAGAGAAACTTCGGCCATTTTCGGCTCTCCACCAGATTTAGCATTGATATACATCATTGAGCTATTGGCAATGCCGCACCAGGAATGCCGCAGTAGACGGTCCCGGCGGCATTCCTAGAGCCAGCGTCTCTTCCGTCAGCCGGTTCGTTGTTTTTGTGCAAGAATCGTCGTTAGAGAATCGGTCAGAGCCGTTTGATGTCGTGTCGCGATTACCGAAATAACGCGTGTACGCTGACGCCGCTATTGCTTTGGTCTTATCGGAGAAGAAATTTGTTTGTCCGTTTAGATTCAAACAGAAAAACCAGACAAGGGCCGCCCACTCGTCAAGTCGTATAGAACGCATCGAAAAATATAGAAAAACATCGATGGACATCGAACGTTTACCAAACAGATGATAGAGTTAGAGAAAAATGTATTGCTTAGAGCCATTTCACACTTATGAAAACGCAGCTCTAATTATGCAAGGCAAACCATTTTACGTACTCAAACAATAACGAGATGAGTCAGAATTATAGAGGCATACTGAACCAGACAAACGTACATGTCAGAATATGCAGACTAGGATATTGAGAGAAGGACATACGTCGTTTGCGATGTGTACAAAATCTCCTACATTACAGATGCGACGCTGAAGTAAATCTTATGAGAAGTGGTACGGGCGGGCGCATAGGCCGACAGTTTCCTAGAGTGGCAGGCAACGCACGGAGAACAATGCATGGGAGTCGTGTATTGTAATATCTGAGGGCCTGAAAATGCTTAACGAAACCGATCAGCGAAGAACCTTGTAGGCGCAGCAAAGCAAGGGCAAAAATAAAAAATAATACTCTACGCTAAATGTTATTCCGAAGTAGAAGTAGCGGAAATCCAAGAAGTGCAGACATCAATCTTGTCCAAGCTGGTCTATAGGCCTATATCATCTAAAACACAGCCGCAGAGACAAAGGGGCCCTAATGCGGACTCGGCACCGTTCCTCCGGAGCGGAAGTACCGATTCGGGACGGAAATGTTTAGCGACCTTGTCCTTTGACAGAAAGTATCGTTCTATTCGACCGCATACAAAGTTGGGCAGGTAGATGACCCGCGAAACAGCCCGGCTCGACCACTTGCGACGCTTGTTTAGCCGCGCAGACTTATTTTGGCCCGGTCCCAGGCGATATGGAACGACAAAAAGCTATGTGGATATACCATAGAAAACACCGGCAATAATATCGATTCAAAGGATAGGTAAGTACATGTTGAAAACGGCACACTGTACATATTTTGGCATGAAACAGGGAAAGGGTTTGCCCATATTCGCTAAAACACATGACGTTATTTGTATAATAGTCTGGGCGTCTACGCGTGAACAAGAACAACAGGCAGCTTATTACAACTTTATGTTTAGTTTAGCACTGATCAGTTGTCTCAGTGGTTTCGATGGGAAAGCAGACGTAATATTTGCCCTATCTAGACAAATTGCATTTAATATAAATAAAGGGGACATTGTAGATACGTTATTAGGGCCCAAAAGATTACTCAAGATAGATGCTCATTTTTTTTTCTAAGACACATAAGATACAGTTGCTTTACTACACGTCGTTGTCGCTAAGCGATTGAAATCAGTGCCTTATTCAACAGTCTAACATTTTCCCATGAAATATTTAAGATATCTACTAAACAAAAAAGAAGTTTTGCATATTTCCAAATTGGGTTTGAAAATCAACAGTTACTGTGTTCACAGCAAAATGGTCGCCTTCGCACCGCGCTGCTTTCGGAACTAACAATTATGTTGAAATAAATAAACAAAACAAAAAAAAAAAGTTTCACAACAGTTTTTCTTTGTCATCTCAAGCAAACCAACTAGTTTATTGTAAGAATGAGCCACTATGGCTTTTCTATGTTGCCCTATGAGATATCGCAACTGCATCAGTCGCCGTTCTTTAAACCCTCCGGCAACGCCCACCTGTACTCAACAAATTAAGACTTCTGCACGAGAAGTAATGCATGACATCAGCACGGATACACAGATTGTATAGCTTCCCTTTTCTTGATGATCAATCCACTTCCTGGAATCCCCGTCCGACCGAAGGTAGATCTGACATTTTTCATATATTGGCTTAGATATACGTCAATCTATGAGGGAGGGGTTGTCGTCCCATTTGGAACGGTAATACTTCTTCTAAATACTAAATAGACGAAGAAGCACTATTTATTGCTGTTGATTTGTTAAGGTAGTCAATTTACTAAAGGATAAAGGGAGCCACTCGGTAAGCAGTTACGTGACAAAGAACTGGGCTTGTGACTAACTTTAGCTGTGGACAAGATATCAGGCCCAGTTTTTGATTATTCCAATGTACTTCAAAGAGGTACAACTTTAGGGCAGTTTGCTGTTGTGCCATAGAAGCATACTCCAGATATAGAAGTTTGCTGTTCTGTAACGTGCGAATAACGTGTAACGTACTCGTGGAAAAACAAACAAACCATTCCACCAAGTCTCCATACTTGTTTTAGACGCCATTTTCATTTTCTCCTATTAACAGGCCTGCCATGTTCATCGTTGCGCGATATGCCCGGCCAGACTCGCAATAGATGATTCACTTGATTGATTAAAAAGTAACCTTATCTTGTTTCAGGGGCTCTCCAAAATGGCTCCATCATGGTAGGAAACAATTGACTACAAAACATCGTTTTAAGTTGTGATATATCTAGAAACGCTTCAGAAAAATTTTATTTATTTATTTACAGACAAACCATTTGACTACTTAGCTTTCATTGTCCGCCGCGACTGTAGAATACTATGGTTATGACAAAGTTGTTACTGAAAAAAGAGACCCCTGGAAGTAACTACTCGTGTTTCGTAGAGAACACGCTGTTTAATGGAGCTTAATCTGTTTAACACAACTTCAACGATTTGCTCTGTTACCGTTAATCGAAATCTTTCTAGGTTTCATGGATAGGATTATACCCGTATTGAAGCCTAGATTATACACAAGCGTAGCCCACACGCATACGCGTAGCTGAACGTGGTCCACGAAAAGTCGGTATAAAAGAGCTTAGAATTTTATTTAGGTAGGAAACGATTTCTATCATCTATTCTTGATCCTTCATAATCTTGTTAAATAGAGTACGAAGACTGATCAACCTTAAGACACTCCGTAATTTCCTTCGTGAAGGAGCTTGAGTTGTTTTTTTCTGGTGATAAAGTTCCAGAGCTGGATGGTTGAATTTGCAACATCCTCCAGTTGCTACATGTGCATGTATAGAGCAACCGGAACAATGTTGCAACTTGGCGCCGATATTGGCTGTCAACGTCAAGTTACCTCTGAACGATTATTTTTCCCTTGCACCATCACACCAATCACAATTATGATAATAAGATTGCATTAATAAACTTGACAAATTTTTGGTTGTCTCGTAACTTCGTATAGGCACAGTCCAAATCAAAATTTTTTTAACGGTACTTTTCAATACACAAACCCGTAAGCAGCAATGCTTAGACTTCTACAAATAAAACTTACTTGTTAAGATAGTCAATGCAGCCATGAATCGCACACTGGGCGGCAAGACAGCTCTTTTCACCCCAATTTACCCCATCAGCAATAGCTAGAATCGCCGAATTTTCGCGGACAACGAGGCCGAACGCGTCAGCTATCGGTTCGCCGGTATTTTCGTGCGTTAGTGGATTGCACTCATATAACGTTGTAGCTATACCACAAGCGAAATCCGTCGGCGATTTCCAGTTTCTTATGCCAGCTACCTCTATGGATTCCTCTGGCTGTCCATTCGTAACTGTAATGCCACATAGACATAAAAAAAAATCCACAGAAAAACAAAAATTAAAATTTATCGTCATAAGTATTCTATATGGAATAAGTATTGAGATCGTACTACTGGGCTGTAAAACGCGCTCGGCATGCCTCTAATTAATAGTTAAATTAGAAACGAGTGGCAGCGATTTAGCCTATGGGATCTGCTGTCACACTTCAGCTCAACGTCACCGCTCGTAGCTGCTAGCGTTCCGATACTGGACGCAGGCGCGCGTCTTGCGGTTGATTCGGGACACCTTTCTTCGCTTGTTGGTGAGAAGATACCGTTTTTGCGCTGTACAGATGTGCTTTAGAACAAGATATAAGAGCTGGTACGAGCTCATTTTCGTCCTATTTGATCTAATACAGTATATTGGTGATTTCAAAGATCGGCGTATCTACGTAGCAGAAGCAATAAACACAACAGCTTGATTAATTATGATCAAGTTGATTATATAATTTATATGAGTTGCTAGTATTCTATAAGAAATAAGGGCAGTCTTCTCAATAACTTACCGCAAAGGAGCATAGCGTTATGATCACGCATTGATCTAGCGATTGGCTTAGTTTTCGAAACTATAAATGTAAAGCACCATTTTCAGTTCGATTTAGTTTAGTGTCGCAACCCCCCAGATCTGACGGTATCTCGCAACACTGCCGTACATAGCCCCACCCATCATCGTCGTCGCTGTTTGCTCAGCTTGCTTCCTGCTCACGTAGGTATCAAAGCCTGTCAAAGGCCGCGCATTCGCGAACACAGTAGACATTTACAATAGCCAACCAATTGCCCTATCTCTACTGACATCACGGTGTAGCGCTCGATTCAGACTAGAGTAACGTCATGGAGGATGGCATCGCGCTGTTGTCTAACGTAATTGTAACAGGTCCATGTGTAAGCTCACATAGGGCGTCTATTTTTGCACACGCTATAATGTTTTTTTTACTGCTCTGGGCTGGAACAAGTAGGTATCCGGGCACCAGATCATTGCTTATTCCATGAGCTACCCACTTGTCGGCTAACAAACACGTAGTTCCACCCTAGATCGGGCCCACCTCCTACCGTCAGTCGAGTGCTCCCTGGGTTAGACTACATCCAACGGCTCGTACTGAGAAAGACTCTCATCGCATCCGTGTGCAATCTTGTGAATATAAATCCACTTTTAAGCGAAGCACTACTTTATGTAAGCCTTTTCGGTGAGGTCCGACACACTACCACGTTCGTTAAGGTTCATAGCACAGAAAATTGAATATCTGAGTCGATAGAGGATGATGTTTAAAAAGGGGAATGGTTTTAGTAGGCGCAGGGATCCTCGGTACCAGCTCTACCTAGTCTGGGTGAGCTACTTAAATTCTTAATCATTTAAAAAGGCCTAACTGCTCCAACACGGCCGTAGCGCCATATCGCATAACTATATAATATATTGCAAACCTATGTTTGGCGTTACCTGGCGGATTTGTGGAGAATTATTATACCCCTGTTGACTTGGATTATTACTGGCCTATGCGATTCAATGTTAGATGGTACAACATCACGGTTAGTCCTCTCCATATTGACATTAGGTAACTGCATTATTATTTCATTATGTCAATTAAATGTTATGGACGCGTAATGTTTATTTGTTTTGAAAAATATTCCATCTCGAGGCCAGCTCTACAGAGGCCTAAAGCAGCGTTCGACATCAGGAAAAGAGTTACCCTTCTGGATCACAGAAAGCAGTAAGGATTTTCAGCAGGTGCTCACAGGTAAATTTCTATACTTTTAGCCCGTAATAACCATTAGTCCTCGCCTAGGTCACGGACAGACGTCGAAAGTTGACGAAATGTTCCGAGAATTCGCCTCGACGTACCTCCTGAAGGACCGCGAACACGAAACAATCAGTAATCGATCACTTATACACATGTTTGACTTGCACCGCACGAATGTTTCTCTAGGTCTTATCCAGGTTTTTCTGAAAACTCTAGGCGTTGAGTCGGTGGTGAAACATTATCTTGCTATCATAAGATAATGAGACCGAACCCAAAACCCAGCCAAGTTCGGCAAATGCGGATCAAGTGCCTCGGCTATAATACTATCATACCGGATACTTCGATAATCAATCTAGAATTTTCTACTTTTATGCCTCTATGTATTTCACCGTAAAGATATACCATAGGATGGAAAGACATTACTGCAATGCTACCACAACATGACTACTAAAGTATTGTCCATAGACTCTTGACAGTTAAACGGCCTATTCTACTCGGATAGTCGAAAATCAACGTTTAGGAATGCCGACACACATACAGTCACCCGTAAAAACGTGTAGGACCTAATCAGATATGAATCTAACTACGCCTTACACGTTTCTTCCTCTGACTTTTTATTCTGGTCCAGTATCCAAATATCAACGCCTTTGTTTAATTTCGACCTGGCCTCAAAGATTCTTAGAACAGTAGCGAATCACCCGGCCTTGAAGATATGATACATTCTTGACGTATACCCTTGCCATATAATTTAACTGCTCAGAGTTAACTTTATCTACATCGTCCTCGTCAGCTTAACAAAGGGCGACGCCCCTTTACCACAGCGCAGCACTCCAAGCGCAGGCTGGTTTCACATGAAAACGTTTTCGTTCTGATACAATGGATAAACCACGTTTTCTCTGAGCTTTTTCAACCGTTCGTTTTGCTGATAGAGAGTCAAACAACATAGGTTAAGTGGCCAATAAATAAACCCTACAATTGCTAGGCGATCAAAAGCGCAGGGACAGGGCAACACCAATGAGAATGACCTCGTCTGAAAGCGCAGTAACTCTTCAGTTCTAAACTTAGGCCATGATGCTCACGAAAGGCGTCACATACAAACGAATGCATAAACCTTTTTTTACCGATAAGGGAAATTTTTCTGAAGCACAATGATTGTGCGTCAGGTCATCCAAGGACATCGACCTGCAAGTCGTGACTGCACAAGCTGTGGAGTATTCAGCCTATTAACGAATTCGAGATGTCAATGATACTCAGACAGGAAAATCCTATCGGACTAGAATCCGCATGAACGAATAAAGTACCTGTCGATATTTGTAAAGATTACATTGCTCTCTCTTGCGGAGCATGCTGCGAGCGGCTCTCGCACCTGCATCATACTCGTTGGCCTCGAAACTTCGCGTGTGATTGCATATGATACTGAGGTAAGAAGTTCTGCTTATCTAATTTTTCGCACACAACGGCTATGAAGTGAATATGGCGATAGCGCGGACACAAGTTCGCCTATAACATTACTCTTTATTATACACTATACCGAATAGCATAAATGTGATCCAAGCAAATCTCGGCGTAGAGTTTGATGTGCAATGAGAGCACTGACAGCTCTATTAATGTCGGTTTCTACTGCTTTGTTCTGCCAAAGAAGTCTCAGTCTAAGAATGAGTTGAGCTCGATTTTCTTGACGAAAGGCTCGACCGCGTTTAGCGATTCCAGGTTTCTACGACTTCGATGGCGTTAGACTCGACTTCGGTGTCGAAAGCCTGGTGACTGCGGGGCTTACCCGATATGTCGACGCTAGCAGCCGAGCGTTAAAATTCAGACTTCACAGCCAAATGGCACTGCTGAACATTGCGGATCTAAAGGAGGCAAGCTGAAGTGGATATGAGTGCAGACGATAAAGGGGAATGTACGGGGGGGGGGGGGGGATGGAGTGACTCCAACGTCAGGAGTTAGGAGTGCGCGAGGTGGTTTTGGAATAATTCTGTCTCGACTTTGCCATTGCAACTCTTAAGTGAGCGTTGTTAGCCAAAGAGACTTAACGACAGCAGACAGGTGCCTGCCATGATCCGGGAAGGCACCTGGGCCTAATCGTAGCCCGACAGCATAAATCCCTCTGCGGGTTATGGGGTCAGAACTAAATACCTTTGGGTCGGTAGGTGAAAAAAACCCTTCTTACGCTTGACTGCTGACAGCTTCGCGGACGACAAGCTCGCCACCTTGTCTATGATTTCCTATGGGGTTTCGGTGAATTGTATCAAGAACACATTCGAAACCAAATGTGGACCTCAATAGCCAAGCTCCTCTATGTAAATTCCTCTGAAATTGCGCCTGAACAGCGCCGCGTTCACAAAAACAGTATTATTAGATTTCAAAAAGCAATTTACTCAGCTTGTGTCCAATCGTATTATGAGAAAAAAAACGACCGTTTTTAGGGATACCAACTAGATCGTTAATTTTAAATCTTTACTTCGTTCCATATTTTTTCTTATTGTAATAGTTTCCTGTTTGTTGGCTTTGTCCGCTCTTTGTATTCGGCGCTGCAGTTTGCTCACAGACACTAACAATATTTATCGGCGAGCCCTATGCAGCCATGAACAATACGCACTTATTTACGGTGAGCGAGAAAAAGCAAAGTTTGAGCGAGTCCGCTCAACGCGTGACAACATGATGGTTGGATTTATGCAAAGAATTTGTCTAATCTTGGATCTAACGGTACGATGGCTGTTTAGCATTGCCTGATGTGACCCACCTCATCCAGATCCCCAACAAAAAAAAACTTACGTCCTGGCATAATAAACAAATAGTGACGTTCTAATGGTAATCAATACGAAATTTATTTAACTGCATTGTACAGTTCTTCCCCTTCTTACATAGCTCCATACGACCGTGCGCTGGCCTGATTTTTCTTACATCAACGATCTGTATTGATCGATGCCCACCAATTGTATAGGTAGCAGCTAAGGTAACATCTAACCGTAGGCAACCGACTCGGTCCATACGTACCTAAATAGATTCAGACAACAGGGGGTTTTTGTGGCAATATTTCTCTGTTCAATTAGTTGGAACCGTGAGAGAAGCTAGGATTTGTCGAGGCATGTTTGTGAGTGTTAAAATGTTTCGCTGGCGATGCGCAAGCTTGTAGAACAAGTTTGGTATCTTCATTGATATGATATCTACCGAATAATATTAATAATGATAAAAAATATAATATCCCGTTCCTTCGCGACCTTTTATGTTCAACGGATATTTAGTGGCAGTAACAAGAATGGGCTGAAAACAATTCCAGGTAACATTTCATTTATTTAAATCATCATGACGTCTACGTATAGTAAATGTACATCAACCAGGACTTATAAAACTGCTTTCAGCCGGAAGCTGCACTGTCTTACTTTTCCTTGATACTACATAGTTAACACCATGTATTTATTCCATTTAGTTCGTAGGTAGGTTCGGCCACACCCACGATAGCTGACCTATGCGAAGTGCCGCCTAATACTACCATCCCTACGTTCTCATGAAGCTTTATTATTAAATTCGCCATCGCCATTCAACAACACTACTGCACTGATCTCAGTTTCATTTTCTAAATAGAAATTCAACGTGGGAGTGGGTAGGTCGCATAATTTAACAAGCTCAAGTTAACAAGACTGCGGATTTTTTTGTGAAAGATGCACTTCCTTTGCGAGTCTCCTACCATGTTCCGTTTTAGGGTCAATATATGGAACGCTACGATGCTTATCCATAATCTCCAACTTTTCCTCCAATCTTTAAAGGTAAAGCCAGGACAGTTGGAGCGCCATCGTGTCCAGTAGATTGTTTATTTCGTATTTGTACAAAAGTGCAAATTTTTTTTATCGGAACCAAGAGGATGCAACTGATCAGTCCTTTCCAGGCAGCCGTTAAGTGGCAAATTTGGACAGGGATTAACCCAAGGCAATAGACGCCTTGGGTTCATTATCATCGGACCTTAAATATACGGCATAGCTTAGTAAGCTGACGCCCGTTTCGATAAATGTAAGCAGGTACGTTTTATGTTAAATATATCGAAGTACATTCACCAATTGATGAATGTTGCCAGACACGAGGATGTGCGCCAACGGTGAAGAGATTTACAACAATCAATCATAAAGTTCCTTTTTTAGGAAAAGAAAATAGATATTGCCTTAAGTACTAGCCTCACAACGACTCCTGATATCGAATCATTTGACGAAATATCTTCAGGAATCATCCGTCCGGATCTCATCTATCTAAGAATAAAGCAGCCAGTGAATCTGATACAATTTATACCTTGAAGATAGTTCGGCAATGTGTATTCATTTCGAGCGCCAAAGAGATTAAGCAAATTAATCTTACATATCAGTAAGGGGGGAACCCATACTCACCTACGCGGCCCGGCCACATCTACGTCTTCTCGAGGTTCCAGCCAGTCAACATGGCTAACAGCGAACAACCGCACACTCTTTTCTCTATTCTTATACATTGAACTCCCATCGCTTTTCGGTCACTCTGACTGGTGAGACTTAGAACGAGATGTATTGATCCATTCGTTTTTAAGTTAGAGATCTAAGTTTGTTACGTTTTCATATCTGACGACTGCGGATCCATTATTCATTTTTCGATTAGACTGTCCCCTTTTTCCCATCTCGCTTCACGAACGACATCTGTGTTCCCACTCTCAATGTAGTTCGCATAGCTGGTAACGAAGCTTTTCCTGGAACAACTATTTTCCGGTAACCATCGACAATGCTTGGAAACCTACTCTTAACAGCCCACATTGCTAGAAGCATCCCCCAGAAATCTTTTTTTACGAGACGCTCTGCCCCTGAACGACACTTTTGCCGGAAGCGTGCGCAAATACGCTTAGAATAGCAAAAATAGACGCAAAAAGTAGATTAGGCCTCGCCCAAAATGAACGGTGCAGCTACCGATAATTGATTGTTGCCTGAGCGAACTTATTTAGAAACATTCAGCTAATTGCTCTGTTCCGGATATTAACCCTCCAAACAACTCAGGTTTTATTTTACTACTATTCACCTACTGAAATCTTCGCTGAAGCAATGAAAACATTGAAGAACAGACATTACATTACTAGTTCGTGATGAGTTTATTCGATGAGCTAATCGGGTGCGCGCAAGATCACGACGACCAAATTCATCAAAAAATAACACCTGCTATAACTAACTCTGTTAGACAAAAAATCACGATAAATCGTCATAAAATGATGCGATGCTTTGTTATATATATATATAAAACGGTAATTTTAAGTGCTATAGTATGTTGAATCTACTTTTATTGATAATTAAGCTTTTAGTGGGGCTTTGGTACATGGAATCGGGGCGTTAAATTCTATCATCGTTTTGTAGAAGCAGATGAAATTATTTCAACGCTAAAAAACTAGCGGCGTTATTCTTTACGCGAATAAAAAGGAGGACGCACGGAACTTAAAGAAGTTGGCCGGTTGCTGGGATACTAACTGTTCAGCCGTAATCCGACGTCGAGTATCTTGTCTTTCTCCGACGCCATAGCCATATCTTCTTACATGTATACCCTCTAGTATGTGCTACCTAATAGACCCGATCATTGCAACGATTGCCTCTGTTCTACCTTCAACTATGTGCTGAAAATGAAATTTATAAAATTTCCCCACGTAGAACGTTTAATGCCATATATCAAAAAAGAACGAATTCAGAAAAACGTGTACGTCAAGTGAGATGCTCGTATGAGCAGGCGATGCTACTGCTAGCAAATTGTGATTGAGATCATGATTACCTAATTTGACCCCCAGTATAGTAATGATACCATTGAGGCAGGCCAAATTAGACTAATCCAGCACGCGGCACTGCGTGACCTAACCGATATAGACAAGGTGGCAAAGGTTCTCGACAGCTTTCTTCACCAACTCATTGTTTGTTATGTGACAGGATAAGAGCCGGATCCAAACGGAAGCATTTAATTACAGTGCAATATTCGGATTATACCCAGAGATGGATAACTTCATTAGATGCGCCGTAAACGGGGAAAGCAACCAATGGAAATAGGCCTATATTCTCATCAAAGAGGATGGCCCACGTCTTCATTCTCGAAACGGCTACGCTATTTATTAGGTTAGTGAATGGCGGCATCTCCTCCTTGCTCTTTGGGAAAACAATGGACGGCCTATACATATGTACTGCATATTTTTTCAGATCCATTCTAATCGTATAATCATGTTGACCTCAGATGTTGCATGGGACGCCAATGTCGGATACAAAGCTTATTGTCGATACGATATACGCGCAGGACTATCAGAAGACTGATGAGATAGATCTACAGTGGGTAGCAAAAATGGTATTATTCATTTTATTTTGTCCCGTGAATCAATACAACCTGATAATGCTAGCAAAAAGGCCTTCGCTAACGAGAGTCAGTATTTCTCTGTCTACTAATCGCAGATTGCTATATGGACGCCGTCAGATATTTTTTTCGTCAAATCCAAATATAGAGCTAAAGGCATGAGGAGATAATAAGAATCATAGGAGTTGAACGCGACCGCACAAGACACCGAATTCACCTTAGGGAGAAAAATTTGCAGCGCAAGTATTTTCTGACGACTTATAAGAACTAAGATTAAAAATAGGTAAGCTGATCGAGAAGGAGGACAGGGGAGAGGCAACAACAAGGTAGCATAGCCTCCCAAAGAACAGCATCTATTATGATATTATCTAATATCAATGGGAACACTTTAAAAATTTTTCGATACTTCGATGTTTCGTCCCAGGTCTATTTGGTCAACAGACAGCACAACTAATATTTACTAACATAGTCACGTTCGATGTTCTTTATGATAAATCTGTATGTAGGTTCCGTTAGCGGGCCTCATTGTTATGTGTCTTCATGATAATGTAAGGTTTCAGCCAACTTTTTTCCATCAGAGTAACCCTCTCACACAAGAAAGAACAAAACTACAGCCAATTTAGCGGAATGACAACCAGAGACCGGTTTCGCCGGTGCTAGCAAAAACAACAACGTATTTTCAATTGTCGTCCCTTCAACGCATCCTGCCCTTTTTGTCCCCTTTCTAGGAGCATCGGCGTTCCATTTGTCTAGTCGTTTCAATCCCTTGCTCTCTGAATCGCTCTCTTGTTCGCATTCATCTCTCGTTGGTTCGACTCGTCTTCGATACAGCTTCGTTCGAAGTACCGCCGCTTCGTTGTCTGTCCATTAGCGTTTTCGTCGTTGTAAGCGGCACCAGTCCCTCAGGGATCGTAGAATCGATTTCAGACCTTACAAACGCTAGCAAAGCCAGAGCTAACGAGGAAAGTGGGGTGGAGCGGAATAGCGGTCGAAGTCGACGAGAACCCGGAGCTGCAAACGTGCGTCACTTTGCAACTCAACGCAAAACTGAATTGTTATGAAAAATCGGCTTTCTCCGTATGCATGCACCCTTTGGCGCGTAATTCGCATAGATAACTAAGGCCAGCTAGATAAAGATTGTAATCTTTTACGAAGATTGAAAGCAGGCGGGTTCATGAAGGTGGTGGTAAGATGCTAAGGTCGTATCGACCCACCTATATATTCGTATCTGCCGTAGGTATGCACAGGGTCTAGATCTACGATAGACATTAAACGAAAACTAGACTTAAACAGACATCTAAGGATTAAATAACACACGAGTCATAAGAGGCTTAGTTACTTGCCCGATACATATTATCTATTAAGCACCTTCGCACAGAAAACCTCAACAGAACTAAAAGATTTTGCTAATTATCCGTATCCCCTTATCACGTACAGCTTTACTTACTAGTGCTTTTTATCTAATCACGATGTTTTACACAATACTGCTGTGATTGGTACAAACCGGCCAACCTACGGAGAAGCGGTCTTTTGTAACAACCATCCAGTTTCCTCATCCAGCTTGATAATAGTGTTTATTCTTTACGCAACTGTCAGAGATTTCGTCAGATTTCTTCACCGCCTACGCCAGAGTAGCTTCATATGAAGATCATAAGTAATGTGCTTTCCCTCTGCAAGATCCGTTCATTTCTTTATTAAGAGATCTGACATAGTGAACACCAACAGGAGAGTCTTTCTGGAGTCATATTAAGAAAAGTATCGTTTTCAATATATCGTTATGGAGACGATATAGTGACTATCCAAAAGGTACGGTTTACCTGTAATCAGAATATCTCATGGTGATAAGTTAGTGCTGAAGTGTGACCAGACTATAGCTAGGATCCTGATTAGCGCATTGTCACCGTATCTCTTTTGTTAAAGAGTAGGGGTACTCGAGTCCTCAAACATCTCCTGCTCCACTCAGCTGATGAACACGATTAACGGAATTCGAATGAATTCTATACAGCCTCTTCGATATTGAGATATTGTGCTGTTGCTCTGTATTTATAAAGTTTTTATGAGGTTTTCGATTACGGTAAATAAACAAACTTGATATGAATACAAACGATGATGAAATCGTTATGTACGCATAATAAATGTACTTAGGGGGTAGATTGAGGATCTGATCTTCGTAGTCCTGTAGGCAAGTCCTGTATCAACTGATCGGGTTCTAACTAAACTGGTTCCAGGATAGCCTTCAGTTAATCGACATATAGAACAAAAACATGTCTAAATTAAAGTTTACTGGCAGAATTCGACGCACTCTTCCTTCATTAAGTAGCAGCACGTAGCTTGTACACCTTCAATTCATAGCCTGCTTGTCTAAAATTTAGTTTTAAAGCATTCGACTGCGTAAAAGACAAAGGCATTGCTTTTCAAACTGGCCTAGCATAGTACTCTGTGCGTATTACCTAACACAGGCTCAGCCTGTAGCTTCGTACAATGACAACCACAAAACACACGCGCAATATAACCCGATATTATAAATTTCCAAGTAATCAGCGCTCTGACAAAGCTGAAGGACGTTATTAAATCTCTAATGAGCCGACGGGTTACAATGCTTATGTACAATACTTTGTTGTACTAGGCGAAACACGGGCAACACCTTTCCAGAACCATATAGAAACTGAAATGGTTAATCGAAACAAAGGGCTTGCTTGCCTCCGGTTCCATGGGTTAAAAGTTCTGTAAAGGTTCCTGGAGATAAAAGCTGTGGGTTCGATCATTTATTTGAGTGTGATCAATAAAACCCGAAAAAAGAGTCGTTTTATATGCGAGTCGGATGGCTGTTAGCCCACAAGTTTTTCCGGAAGTTTCTGTTTTCCACTCACAAGAAGCAGATCTAAGTGCTCTGTCTCCCATCTGTCAAGCCTTCGAAAGCTTCAGTATGTTGCATATCATTGTAAAAATCAAAAATAAGGTAACGGATTCCTGCAGCTAAATAGAGAAAACTACGTTTTACAGAAAATGCTAAATATTTTCCGTAACTGACTCCCAGCAACTAGCTTTTCTACTAAAGGCCTCAGCACTCTTGTTTTGTATTGCTTTGCAGAGAATTTATAATTCACGTTTTTTTCCCCTATAACTGTATTCCATTAGACGACAGAAATAAGGGTACTACAAGTCAAATGATAGCCAACACTTTTACTAGGCGTGCAATACTTTAAAGATGATAGGAAGAAAGATCGGATGGATGGTCGGTCTATCGAGAAGTCAGAGGATATGGAAATCCTACCATCTGCAAGTAGATGTCTGTTCCGGGAGAAAGTAACTAAAAGAACGAGAGAGATCAAGATGGCTGTATAGCTAAGGGGGGCTCTTCAGAAATATTGGAAATTTCCTGTTTGAAATGCTCCACGAATTCTATTTGGATCGCCTTCTGCTACATCCGCCCGCAAAAAAAGAAAACCGTAACACTATAAACAGGTGAAATGGATTTTATTGAAAGATCTCGTCCCATCTATTCAAGAGAACGAACAAGAAATCACAACACCTGTAACTCGGTTTGGTTTCTGTTTGAAATCTAATATGGACCCCCCACGAAAGAGGCCTACATTTAGCCATATTATAGGCCAAAAATAGCAGCTCCCACAGTCGTGTTTATGAAAGCAAAAGTGGTCTCGAGCAATTTATATCGTGTTAACGTAATAAAAAGAACATGCCAATAGGACAAGCCTGCAAGATCCTGGTAAAAAAAGCGCATGCTGAGATTACCCTCTCTGCAGGGACAATAGGGTAATATTTATGCAAAAGAGGCTTGAATTATGTATGCCATAATATATGGTCCCAATTGTTCTTTGATTCAATCACGTCGTGGTACACTATCAGACGATATGAACAGTAACCACCATATCTTAACGTAAACTACAAAAAGGGACTTGAAACCTTACAAATCTTAAATCTGTTTAATGTTAATGTTTCCTCTTTATACAGTTAGGGGTCTCGTACGAACCGCGGAGCATGCCATCCTAGTCTGGCTTATCGTTGTAGTTACACTTTTCTGGGATGACAGGGTGGAGAGGCAATTCCACTAGCGCTAGTACCGTAGCAGGATCAGGGGGTCGACCATTGAAATTGAACACATATGCTATGAGGCTATATCAAATGTCTACTAGACGTGCATATGCGTTTATATACGCTTCATGCCTTTTCCACTGCTGCTCCCGCTTCTAAAATTTTAACAGTACCCATTTAGTAGGCGTCGTTCTTCGAAAAGCATCAACAGTTTATCAAAGTCAACCGTAAATCATATCAAAGGACTGAGTGAACGTTGCCAGCAACCTTTGTTGCGCGGCCGCTGCCGGCGTTGCGGATACCAGATCAACTATCAAACATAGTTGTTGGGTGTGCGTGTATACGTATTTACGCACGTATGTGTGCATGCGGGTGTGTGTATGTGCGTGCGTGCGTGCGTGCGTGTGGTTGTTTCCATCAGTGTTGATCGTGTGGCATCGACAGCGAGAATCATAACAACGATCGCTGAACAAATTGCATTCATCCATTTATTCATCGAACCGAGACAAGACAGAATAAAACAGGGCCACAAGGCGAGTTTTATTCGACAATTTGCCTATGACCAGCGGAGAAAATGGAGACATAGGGGAATTACGAAAATAACAGACTGACTGACTGACTGACTCACTGGTGGGCTGGCTACGACAGAATTTGTAGATTAGGCCGCCTCGTGTCCTTAGCAAGAGTGACGGACCTTATAACATACTCAAATATCGCATTGTACCTTTATTCTGCTGATAAATGATTACATTGATGCCAGTGAATGATGTCACTGTTTTATATCAGTCGCTGTCTTTTGCAGTTACTAGCATAGTGAGCACGCGCTTACTTAATTTAGCAGCAGACCCGACGCCACTTGGCCAGATATAGATATATTATGTAATAAATACAGATCGTAAATGCACCTCAGTCTAGCTAATGCTCTCTCACTTATTCTGTCGGAGTGCTCTGTGACATGCACGAACAAAGCACGTAACGCGGCATTATAGATAACAGCGCTCTTCCCCATCTTTGTGGCATGTTTGGCGCAACCAGCGAGTGCGTCAGGTGCATCAGCAACAATAACAGCAGCAGCGGTGATGAGTCTTCAGTAAGCGCATCTTCTGGGTGGCTGAATGAGCCTATGCAATATAATAAGTGACACCGCTCTCAGTAATTTCGGCGAGTGACGCACGACGCGGCGTAAGGGAACCGTCGCCGTAAGTATGGATCAGCATAATGATTATTGTGGTCTTATGAGGTCCGCATCTAAATGAACGTTTAATCCGGCAATCTACATAAGCATCTGCCAAAATCTGTCAATAACAACCGCAGCAGTAGCAGCAGCAAAAAAGGTGTAGTATCAAAAATACGCAGCGATATCATATCACTAGCTTGTGAAACAGACAGAGACGATGATCCGAGACAGTGGTAAAAACGATGTTCAAATAAGGCTGCTTGTCACCGCCATCATAGGACTTGCAGACACCTCATCGCCTGATAACGTCTGTGCTCGCTATCGTATAGTGAGATCTTCATCATGACCAGAAATGCGGAAAATTGACAGCATCGACTTCTGGTACAAATTATCACTGTAATGTTATCTGTTATTTCAATAGCTGGCTATGGACATTGCATGAATCCACGATTCATCGTTTTACTATAGTAACCATTGCAATTGCCGCGGTGGTAGTTAACAAGGTTGTTTTTTGTTTTATAGATGTCGGAATGCGGGTCGGCGAATCACAGTGGACCAAGAAACATACACGTTTACATAGATGAACGTGAGCGCCCCCAAAGCCACGGGGATTCGTTATCATCTTTCAAAATATGACGGTAAATTTTCGTTAAAAATAACCCGAATTCAACTTTGTCGACTTTAGGCTAGCTTTCTAAAAAACATAAACACTTAAAAAATTAATTAAGACACAGCAAATGTTTAGTAGCTTGATAATATACTAAAATTATCCGTTGGCTTAACACTTTGATGTTTAATTGTGCTAGGATAAAAACAAGTTACCAAACCAATTACTTCCCCAGTATCCTCGCAATCAGTAACGGTAATGGGAAGATAATTTCGCCGTTTTAAACGTCTCGCTCGAATCACGTATCGGTCACTAACACGTGACTGACGAGAGCTATGGATTGAGAAACTCACACTGTTAAAAAGAGCTTCACCGGTAAATAACCGAGCGTCGAAGATGTATGCTTGATGCCATGGCTATCCTCGGCGGCCATCGGTTCTCTCTAAGATATACGAAAAACACATCATGGACGTATGAAGATTAAATGGAATATCGAAGGGCGTGTTGAGCAAAAGGCGTTCGGTGTCGCGTCTGCACTGGCGCTGCATGCACTGGCGCTGCATGCACTGGCGCTGCAGATTGTTCTAGTTTAATTTAAATAACTCCAAGAAGATTTTATTCCATCATAGGTTTTTCATGAAGTAGGTGAATCATCGTTAAGTGAAGAGGCGGTCTCGTTTGACGCTGATACTAGCCAAACGATGTAGCCTAGATTTTATATCCATATTTTTGAAATGACCTAGATATCTGTCTGTGTCGTTTGCTACTGAGGCTCAAACTCTGGCCAAGTATGTATTTTTTTATTTTCCAACTCCAACATCCAAAATTCATATTTGACATTGTCTCCGACCCTACGACCACGTCAGTCTGTTGACAATTAGATAACGCACAGGGAGGATTTGCCTCAGATTGCCTGATTTTTTCAAGGGTTTGACGTTGTTTTTTAATAACTCCCATGAAAAACATGCCGCTTAAACGAAATTGCAACACTGGAACTCATTTGGCATCTACCTTTCAATGCATAATTCAAAGGATCGGAGCTTCCCTAAATCTACTAGTATCCCTATGCAGAAAACGAGACGCTGTTATTATCCGGTCGTCGCGCTCCAGCACTCACCGGAACGTAGCAAGGCAAAATTCTGCGTTCAAACTGTATTCATTTGTCGTGCGACTCCCTAACAGCCCGGACAGATTCGTACGGTCGGTCGTGATAAATCAGTTTTGCTTAACAAATAGTGTCCCGTTGCGTTCCTTCGGACCGTCAATACGTAAGCGTTGTTTTTCTGTTACGTGGCCAGTCTTTGTGGCATATAATACATACGACTTAACACAGGCGAACGGCCATGATACCAGTAGCAGCAGATTGCTGTAACATGACTACTAACAAAAAATGTTCCAACTTCATTTCGTCATGGAATTACTTACGATCACCTAGTGGCACACGCCTCGGGGCATCGTTAGCGATGGTGGTGGGTGAAGGCAACGAAATAATCTGCAAAACAGTTGACGAGAGATCGAGCAGTGTCGAAACATCGCAGGTCTTCAGATAACTATCCAACATGTGCGAGTGTGTCCACTTCGCTGGCGGTGACGTGAAAAGTTTTATGGTACAATTGGCTAAAAAATGTTGCCGATCGCCAGCACGTTACCTGTACGTGCATTGCCCGCATGTATTGTATATGCATTTACTGCGGAACAGAAAAATGAATACGCTTACATAGTCAAACCAGCCATTCCAGAATATCTATCGATTACATTGATATGAGGTATTTCTTGATATTTTCGTGCCTGTTCTATGACTTCGTTTAGCTATCGTATAGTGGAAACTTATTTCGGATTCACCGTTTCAGAGAAAGTATCCACTCATTTGATAGCCGAATATGGTGGGGGGAGTCAAAAAATGCGAAAACGTGCTTTCTGTTCTTCATTGAAAGAGTTCCTATTTTTAGTCCAATTGACAGAAACTAAGTGACACATTACGAATTACATATGTTTCCGTCTGTGAATGCGAGGAAGTATGACTCTAGATATTAATGTAAAAAAGGCTTGCCCCTCAACGATTAATTTGAATCTTCTCATATCTAATCGGCTTACAGCGTTTATGTGTAGAAGCGTGCAATCCCTTTAGAGCCACTGAAACCACTGAAACTTCAGCGCTTCCAATCGAAGACGCTACCTCACACGTACGCTTTAACATCTGCGAAATACATCGAGGTAAGAGGACGCTTACTGCGTTCAGTTGCTTAAAGCCCGAAGAACTGAACTGCTTAGGTTCGGTGCCCACGTTACGGACCATAATGGCGTAGGCATGAAGTTTCAAACTGAAGATCTTAGGAGGTCGCTCAACACAGAGAGGATTAGAACTGAAAAAGCGTGTCGACGAGAACAAAAAATTAGTAAAATGAGTGGGTTTTTAGTAAAGTTTTTTTTTATTCCACACGCCTAACCTGTTATAACAGGCTCCCTGTTTAATTCTCTTCCTTCTTCTAGGTCCTACTCATTATACATACATACCTTGTGATCTCTTCGGCGAAGATTCATCGATGAACTCCATGCTCGTGTCGAGAGTAGGAAAGAATGCCTTTGGTGTGGCTTTCTGCTTCTGCCGCTGCTGCTCAACCTGTTGTATGGGGACCTCATTCACGTTGCTACTCGACTCAGCGTTGATTGGATCTGGCGTGACGGAGCATAAGCCTCGATTGGGTCCGGTGTGAGCCGCGACCACCCGCGGACGCATGTATGCCAACGCGTGGCTTGGAAGGTCGAAGCAAGATTTTCCGTGCCGGATCTCCGGAACCACGCCGTTTTCTGCGTCCGCCGAAGCCGGCCCATCACCCGGCGTTTTACTCCCGCCGCCCCCACCACTTTGTCCAGGCTGGCGCCCGTTAACTGAATGGCCATTAAAGCTGTCAAAGACACCAGTCTCACTGCAACAAAGAAGGCAATAAAAATATTAACTCATAGAAAGCAAAGCGCTGTCTCCTTTCCATTGTCATTGTCGTTAGAAATATAAAAGGTGACAAAACGAGGATGCATTTCTTCAAGATCCGTGATTATGAACAATAGTGGACATCGCAATTCAACATGTTGATATCGTCCGATTTCCAGGCTTTCACATGTACATCGGCATTATCTATGGCATAAGCCTCTATTCCGCTATTACGCTAATCGCTAGGTCGAAGCTAATCGTCATAACGTAAACGAACAGAGTGACCCAGATGGGGCATTTAGGCCACTGCAATATATCCAGCATAATGGTTGGGTCGCAAACGTCGTGAATCATGTCTGGTTAACATGGGCCCAGTTTGAAGCGCCCCAACGTTGTGGCTTTGAAAAACAGGCAACGAACGCATCTTGTCGTGCTATATTGAAAATAACGATTTCGCGGTATATCTACGCGACGTACATGAGCGACGGGAGGCAATGAAGGACTCAATGGAAGACAGGAGGTCTGAACGCAGAATTGTAACTCCTTTAACACTCTCAGAACTGTCTCTAAATGCACGACGATATGCTGTCACTACTCAGAAAATCTCTTCTGCTTCACACTTTTACTCTACGTTCAGAGGATTTAATCAGATATACATGATAACTAAGTGGATTCTAACACTTGGTCCATCATTTCGGAACAATCTAGTTCCAAAGCAAACCTTTGTAATACAATAGAATTCGCCAAACAACACAGCCAAACCCTTAACTATGTAAAACAAAAATTTTCACGGTGCCATAAAGTAAACGAATTTCATGGTAAGCCCCTCTACTGAAGCTTCTTTTGCATCCACATGTCGCTATTGATCGTATTAATGTTTAGAAATTAAGGAATACATTATAGTAGATCTACTGAACAATGGTCATACCGCCGACCAGTATATTTCATAGGAAGTTTCAGTAATTCTACGTTTCGCAGACAGCCATAAGCTTAACATGGACAATATTCACGCCACAAGTTTCTGAGTTCTTATTATATGAGTGACCACAAGGATTAGAAACGAAAACCGCGTACGCGAGTGGCACGTGGACCTTCACTAGGGCGTTAACCGCGGAGTGGTAAGGCCCTCCGTTAAACCTATTACCGATTTAGATTCAGAAACTGTTAGAACAACCGTAGGATGGTGATATTTTAGTGAAATTGCTACCTAGAGCTTTGATACTTTAGGACAAGACGGGCCTAAACCCCACACACCGTGCCACATCTCGGGCACATAGCTTCTTCACCAGTAGCGGCAGGCAGCAGCGGCGGCATTTCGTACCCATTATGTTGTATCATTCATTTTATCGGGCAATGATACTACTGGTACTAGTGACATAAAGGTACACCGTAGGGATAACTAAGACAACACAACCTAAATAGTAGCACTAAGCCCCTCGCAGGATGAAGATGGCGAAGAATATGTAGGCTGGAAACTGTTTATCCTGTCTCGATCCTTATACCGAGCCCGGCTATTTACCATACGAAATGATGATCATTTTATAATGACTGTTCCCATACAACCACGGTTCCGTGTTCAGCGTCTATTGAAGAACTGCTTGCCCAAGTAAGAGTACAAAGGAAGAATTCATTCAAGTAGAAGCAACCGCAAGTTGTTTGTATCTCGCTCCTTTCAGGATCACGATGAATACGAATGAAACACCAAGTCTACGAATATATATCTCCATATTAATTAAACCATATTACAAACAAATACTGCTATTTCGGACGGTGCCTGTCTATTCTACGTCTGTCTTTTGTCACTCAGCCATCGAACTCACCACTGTATAGGCTATTGGAAGGTGGCAAATCGACAACACTACAACGTACTCCTGTCTCAACACCATAAATTCATCCTTAAAAATATAGTATATATATATATTTAATTGGATAGTGTGCAGAGCTAAGCACAAACTGCTTCAGTCTGTCACTATTCGAAGCAGCCTAAGAAAAACAATACAACCGGTGCTATATTCGGCTACTGGGAAAATACCTGGACCATATGTATTATCCCTACGAGGATTAAAAGTAGGCTTCATTTTAAGGTGGGGTAGGAAATCAAGGACGCCAGTTTCCCTCAAACCACTAACGACACGTAAGTGAAATCTTCAAATGGTACGATCCGCGTTCTTGCTACTGGAAGCATAATGGCTGAAAGGATATCTGCTGACAATTTTATTGCACACCAATCCTATGGGTATAGTATAGAAAATATTAATATATTCTAGAAAACCTAACTGGAATAGATGAACGATCGTCAAGCGTTCTTGGCAACACCTCTGATCGATGCAACTTACTATTATTATAGTTAGTTAAATTAAGGATAATACATCTATTTATTTTTGAAGCAGCAATCTTCTTCGGTTTCGAATTGCTTTGATGACGTTCAGCGATCGTTCGCAGCATGGTCACGTTTCACGGCCCATAATATCCTCGACTTGTAACTCCCGTTTTCCTGGGTCGACAAACGAGTTAGGTTTATCAAATTACCATTTTATCTGTGGTATCACGTAGAGCGATTCAACCAGCGAGCGCTTATACTGACCCCACGACTGGAAGGCATTGCCAAAAGCGCCTCCATCACTCGCCTCACATCTCTCACACCGTCGCCTATGCCAGGACATCATCTTAACCGCAGAGAACTGTCCAGAAAAATGTCTATGACAAACCGCTTGACTGCGTATCGATTAGTTTGATTGAGCTATCTCAAATCGCTATCTCGTATAGCGTTTATGATAATTAAGTTAAACTTAATTGTAACATTGACTTTTGCGCGCCGATAGAATATAAATTCTATCTTCTAAGCAGATGGTTTCGACGGACGCACCTGCACCCATGGAAAAGTAGCCAGATCCCCACGTTGTGTCCTATCGACGATGTTTACCATTCGTACCTATATAAGTGATTCACCCTGTTCGTGCGTTGATAGCATTGACGGTTCTTCCAGTGACGACAAATATATAGCTTCTGCATTTACTTTTCATTGTCGAACGCTTCCTTCATCACTTGTTTCTATAGTCGAAACTGACCGTCGTATCTAAAACGATCCATTGAACCTATCCAGCCGCGGGTCTAGCTGGCGGTGACCGATGGCACAGCGCATCGTGCCGGACAACACTGAATTAGTCAACTGGCGAACTTTGGAAAGTCCCTCGCCTCATCGTATTTTACGTCTCTCACTCACTCTCTCTATCTATCTATCGCTCTCCCTCCCCCCCCCCTCTCTTTTTCTACGTATATGTCCTGTATGTCGTTTAGAACGTTAATTTTCGTGGATGCGGGGCCCTTGATAAGAAAACAGAACGAGTTGCTAAATGCTGGCTACACGGAACACCACCTCAATGATGGTATGACAGAAACAGAGTAGCGAACAGTATATCGCTACGATGGCCGACAATGTGATTGGAGAGTTGAAAAGCCGAACAGTAACTAGTCGACGCGTCAGAAGCTTCAATACTAGTTTAAGTTTAAGTCGTTCTGTTGTAACTTAGGACTTTCCTTAACCTCGTTTGGCTAATATTTTATGAAACAGTTTAGAATTTAGGTGAAACGCCAAGAAAAGAATGGTCGAACTACTTCTGCCTTTTGGCAAGGTCTGTTTTTGACATACACGTCACTGCGCAACGGGCCGTAAACCCAGGCTGTGCCGTATCACACATTGTTCAGCCTTACGATGTGTCAATTTCGAAAATTCGCTAACAACGTATGCAGTGGCTCATACAGACATGAAAACGTGGTCAATGTCTGATCTTCACACAGCGCGGATTGTATCACAGATCAGGCGTACACCTCATCTGAGTCTATAACTAATCTGACAATGAGTTAACTATAAAACAGCCTTGATTCTGTCAAGCGTTGTTTCTCGCAACGGTAATAGTGCAGACGTGCTTCCGATAATTCTGTCCATCGAATACCCAAGTAAGCAAGTTTAGTCGTACAAATCGCATAGTGCATATCGCCAATGATCTTGACGGCACGACGCTCAAACCGTCAATTAGCTTAGATTAAGCCATCCGTATTATCGAGCAGGGTAGACATTTACTAAAATAGTACGCTTCAATTAAAAATGAGTGCGCCATAAAGTTCGACACCGGCCCTGTTTTTTCACAGCTACGAAACGATCGCGTTTCACAGCATCTCCATCCACCAAACGCGTCATGCGATTGTCCTCAAATGATCATTGTCTGCCGCTACGAGCAACAGTATTTTTCTAGCCTATCGAATGCGCCTGTAATCGTGGACGCACAGACGTCAAGGAACAGCTTTGACAAGGACACCGGCAAGCACCACCATCACAAAGCATCGATAGCCAAATCTTCGCCATCGATCTTCGTCTCTCCAGCGTCAACAGGGGTACTTTGAATTATCTGCCATCACGTTTGCCTCTCGATTCGTCGTTCATATGAGTATACGGCCATATTAATCACAGGCACAGTAACAATATGCCAGGGCGACGGTTCTGTAGGTCATGGAGCTGGTAAAAGTGGCTCGAACGACAGCAGTCGACTATAATAATATATTCGAGAAAAATATAATACCACGTCTAGAAAACGTGACGAGGAACGAAGCTCAGGTGGTACGGCAAATGAGGGATACAAACAATGGATAATTAAGGTTCGGCTTAATTATACGCCTAGTAGAGTCTGAGAACGATGAATCACATGTATGATATGAATCTTATCTTGCGCGGAAAATCACTGCTTTGCTAGTTGTATAACTTTGACACAAATCAGACGGTAAAATAGCAGCAAATCCTGATAAATCAAAACTTCAGATAATGTTGCTATGCTGAACTAATTTATGATTTCAAATAATGAAGCGGGCTATTGGATGAAAGAAGGCTAACGGTGGTAATGACAGGTACCCGTGATCAACAGTAACTATCTGGATCGTTCGTTTTGGATCGGAAACCGGGCACTAATGGCTAACTGCAATCAACTTGCAACAAACTGCAACTTGTGCCTGTCAGCCGCCACACAAGGGACTGGGCACTGTTAATAATCATGCCGTATTCTATATAGCCTTTGTTTTTTATATATATGATTTAACAAAGACGCTTGATAGAGGTAACGCTGGCTAGGTTTTGACAAGCTTCGATCCCAAATTCGCTTCGAACGACCTTCGTGTTTTTATTACATCAAAGAAATAATTTCAGTCGCTGGATCAGTTCGTTTTTTCAGCTAAACTGTGCACGTATCCTGAAGTGTAACTCGACATTCTTTGAAATCCCCTGTGAACTTGCTTTGCTCAACACTGAAAAACCTACGGCCCTTCGTATACGATATCCCAATAAAGCTCTGTAGAAGCCAGGGCCAATATAGGTTCACTAACACTAACAAATAACATTTAGTTTCGAGGTTTGAATAGGCACTGCACGAGAAAGTAACGCGTGCATTTGCGTGCTCTCTGGAGAGCAGGACCGACGAAAGTAGCTAGTTACCTAGCAGCAACAAGCTTTATACAGTTTGAAGCGGGTTGTATCATTATTTTCTTACCAGCTCATTATCGATAATAGTCTTCAGTCTAGCATTCGTTAGCCATAGGAAACTTCCACAAAATTACCTAATGAAGAAAGACTTATCTGTTTTTGACTAAAAAAGAATGGCAGCTCTGAAGTACAATTTCACCAGAGAATATAATATGGTACAGCACTTCCGTTTTAGCTATTTAGAACCCACAACGGGGTTTTGTATATGAGGCACTATAGCCGAGGTGTCCTCGACCTAAAAAGACATTCCTCAAAGCCTAAACGCAGTAGAACTTGTAGAAATTACACAGAAATGATTTTGCAGGCGCTTAGTTGAAAATGTATCTTCTAGCGACTTATTTGGTCCTAGCCAAGAACGTAATTTGATGGATTCGGGGTCCCATTATGAGCTATTAGAACGTCCTCTATTCAGTAAATCAGACTCATTAAAGGTTTATCATGTGGTGATCGCCATACCGTACCAGCCTCTGCTAATGCTCGCTGGTATGAATGAAATGAACCACTGGTATGTGCTCGCTGCAGCATCGTGTTCTAAAGAAAGCTTACTTCCGTTTTCCAACATTCCGTACGTCGAACTGAATCACGCATATCGATATTTTTACCTAAAAGCAAATTTCCTATAAGTTCTTCTACACCCCACTACAACGAAGTCTCTGAAGACATCATGGCCATATGCTGACAACTGAATCTGCGCCGTAAAAACTGTTCTTTTGACACTGTTCCCCTTAAAGCCTGGAGAAGAATCGATGCACAAAGCAAACATTTGCTTACGTTGGTTAAATCTGTATAGATTGATTCGAAAGTTGCTCGTAAAAAACATGGGCCTCGTAGGCGATTTCACATTAATATCATTGAACATAAGCAGCGTCGAAAACGCACATGGCGCAGAGTAAGAATATCGTTTATTTGCTACGTCCACTCGTTCTGGACGGCTGTAGTAACGAGTATCGATGTGACATTCGTTAGTTTTCGTGTGTCGCGTTTTTTTCGTGTGTTTTTGTATATCGCTACAAGTCGTCCGCAACGGCAGGGAACTGGGCCAAGCAATCGACTTGGCAATTACTTAATTTCCGGCCACTGACCTTGCCAATGGTTGCTTACCAGCCATCACATAGAAGCTCACGCACAAGCAGCGGCTCGTTCTGTAAGCCCAGATGGACATATGTTGTGCTTCGGTCCTTTGAAGATACGAACTGTTTTTGCGACGACCCGAATTTCGTCACCTGAATATAATTGGGTAAATGACACTTGTCACAAACCTAATTATCAGACTCTCTTCCCTTCGTCATTCTCATCAATGGCCACACATGAGTATGAAAGCAAATAGCCTCCCGTTATTTTCGCCTGCCCAAACATAAATAGGGTATTGGACAAAAACCCAAATGATCCCATATTCAGACGGGCAGCGGTAGCTGACTGACCGAAGCAACTGAAGTTAACATTGTACTGCTTCTGTGGCAACTAGAATTGTGAATCAACAATGCCATACATTTGACAAGGCAACGACGTGGGTTAATGTCAGACGCAAATAGAAACAAGTGTGTTGCTGACCGGCCATCATGACGAGCCGTCTGAACGGAGTTATCTTGACTTTCTGCGCGACTGCTTCTACCCTAATAGCCTATCCATCGTCATGCTATCCAAGGCTGAAACTAGCCAAAAGCGGAACAAGCAAACGTACCGCAAAAGCTTAGCTAAAAGACCAAATAGATTCTTGTATGCGTGTTGTCAGCAGAGAGCACATAAAGAAAAAGGCATCCCCTATGTCCATAAGGCTGACTTCTATGTGGCATTTTGTATCGTTTTATCTATAATGCTTATCCATCTATACGTTTGTCTATAGAAGTGATGAGTGAGTAAACTTCGACAACGGGCTTGCTTTGTTCTAGGTCTTTTTCTCTGCATCATTCTAGCTTCGAAGCGAATGATCGCTGAAGACTTTACGGCTAAATGGTTTTTACTCGCTCGGCCCAAAGTAAAGAATGGACTTACATGATCATCTCGCTTGGTTCATTGAAGTACATACTACATATATTTATATATAATCAGGAAATAGCAACATTCAGCTAAAGGGCTAAGTAAATAGTTGGAGCATTTTTCCCAGAAGAAAAAGTCAATGTCTCTATCTGTGGACGGAACGGACCAGTCAATTTGAAGACATTTGTCTGGGTCCCAGTGGCGTCGTTGATCTAGACTACAACGAACACAGGAAAATTCGTTTCGTTCCCAAGGAAGGGAACATGTGCACCTGTCGGAGAAATCACTGTTCCCACGTAAGGCTAAACGCAATCGGCGAACATTCCGCACTTAACAAGCATCCAAATAGATAAAGAACGGTCCTACTTATTGGCCGACTCAAATGATGATATGGAGAATGCTACACTCGAGTGACAAGCCGGTAGAGAAAAACTCGGAAGACTAGGAAAGGGCATATAGATATATTATATATATGGCCAAATGACAACACGTCGTTCTGACCAGTCCATAAGGCCAAATATGGCTGTCGAGTTAAAAGCTCATCAAAGAAGAGTAAATACCGGCTTATTGAAGATAAGTAGTAATACGAAGATATGAGAATAGTACAACGTTTGAACGTAGTCTTGAATCCTTTGTGTTATTTCATACAGAACTTTCGGCACGAGGTCGAGCGGGAGCGAGTTTCTGTGAATACCGCACTGGCGTTGTACGGCGGCTGGTCTGAATCTTACCATGGTAGGATACGTACATTAAGCAAGCGCATGACAAATCTATTCCGAAGTCCTTGGAAGTGATTACAATTGAACGTTAGTGAAAACGTTAAAAATTCCGCAGAGAATAGCGCGCCCCGAAGTGATCTCTGCTTAGCAGCTGCGACCATTGCGAGAGCGCAACTAAGTGAGCACCGGATTAAACGTAATGAACCAGGCTTTTCATCCACCAGAAATGCCCCACTTTAAAATCGAGCTGATGCGGCTGTTCAATGAATGCTACGTCACGTCTTCGCCATTTTGTGCGTAACGTAGTGAATCGTTAAAAAATCAATAAAACAATGACGATCATAAATCAAACGGAATCAAGACAAATATGAGAAATCGTTCAGCCCAGCACGTCACTCTAGGCGCAGTGCAAACGTAAGCTCTACTTACTCTACTTATACAGAACTTGCCTAATATTTAGCCCGAATTACGCAGCAAACACCTGTTGTCTGACTGAATTTACCCATTAAAGATCTAAATAGTTATTGCTCAAGCTTTCCTCGAGTCGCATCGGAGGTTTGTCGACTCGGTTCTATAAACACTGGCGTAGTCAAGTAGTTACGCACCCATTTCGGATCTGTTGGAAGCGAGAAGGGCTCAAAGGTGTGCAGTACTCCAAGCCTCTGCTTTCTATCATCCTATTAACTCTAATATCGTTACGTGTGCTCGATCTGACAAACGAGTCGCTTTCGCCAACGGCAACGAGCACTGGCCGTGAAGATGTTTCTAGAAGGCTCATTAGGACACCGAGTCTAAAAATTTTTTTTTCACAACAACAACTGTGCATCTAGCGCGAACTCATTGAATTTTTAAAGTTAAAGCTACGTAGCATTTACGACATAAAACTCATCTTAGTTTATCAGCAGATGTCTTCGAATATCTAATAGAAGCCTGTGTCGACGAACACCCACGCCTTCACCAATATGACATGACCGCTTAATAATAGCACCGAAAATACTACCACTACTATATAGAGTCCGTGGAAGCGATTGTCTGCATAGATACGTGCTGTGGTACAATTTCGATTTAACCTATAGATAGAACCTAATCATTCTGATTTTTATTGGCAACTCAAGTTTCACCATATTCTGTCCTTTTATTTTTCTGTTCCGAGATTTCGAGATGATGGGGTTTGCGTGGTGGTTTGACCTGTAACTCTCGTAGAATAATTAGTTCCACAAATGGAGATAGTAGTTCTCATTAAAGACTGTATTATCTGCTTGATCGTGTGCAATTACGTGTAGGAGCAGAAAAACACGACACGATGCCGTAGATATAAGCTGGCAGAGGGAAATACTGAAAGACCTCAAGGTTATGGTTCATCTGATGATTTTACTAACGCGGAAAATTTTCTCAGCTAGTGCTCATATCCATTCTCTAGCCGCTGGTCAATCACCCGATAACGTCTTGACAAAAGCGCTGTGTACCTTTTAAGTCTGTTTCGGTCGAATTTCTCATTGCGTTCCGATAATTAGGTTTGACCAAAATGTTAAAAGGCCTGTCTGGTTGTTCAGGCTATTTCAGGTTGTCTATTCGGATCATTTAGGGATACATCAGGATATGTAGGCGTGTAAAAAGCGCTGTGCTTCCACTAAAATCGACAGGTTGAGCCGCCATGCACGCTGCTTGGAATGATCGTGCTGCTGCTGTTGCTGCCATTTGACACGTGGTCGACAGACCGGCTAAAACAACTAAAACATTTTAGACCCACACAACTGTACAAGATAGCTCACGCCAACCCCCACTTTTGGCTGGGGACCCTCAACAATGTGAGCCGTCAACGAAAATTTAAACCGTCTACACAGTCACTAGAATGTTTGATTGACCAATTTTTGCGACCGACCGACCGACCGTTTGGCTGGAATTTGCATTGAAAATTATAGCAAAATGCATTTAGGGATCGGCGTATACATATAATGCTCAGATTATAACGCGAAATCGCCCTTGAGTCGCATGCATACCTATGGCATACTATACACTAAAAGATTTTGAGCAATCTCCGGAGTTCTTACGATCTGCGTGTATCACTGGATAACTAGTGAAAACTGTAAGCATATTAAGCCGTAATACGCGTTCCAGCGATCTTTAACGTGGCAGTGATCTACAGCGTAACCAGGCAAAAATATACCACCAAGGATTTTTCCTCCGCTTAATGGCCAGCTTCATAAGTTCAGAGCAGAGCTGAGAGCCAAAAAAGTCACTGGAAATCAGGAAAGCCTGAAAAGGCACACTTTGAATAACGGCTAACATAATGAACGCAGAAACCATGACAAATGGCGGCAAATTGTTTATACGCTAGACGTATGCTGTCAGAGGCAGTTACAAACCGGGAAAATTCTGTGCTGTTAGAAAAGCTGGTTTTCTCATGCCAGCTGCAATGAGAAGGAACATTTCACTTTCGTATTTAGTTAAGAATCGGCTAAATATGATCGGTTTGGAGCTACAACTTGCGATTAGTAGTAGATTGTCCAAACGTACCGACTGGTCGCCAGTTTACCGCTGCGACATCATGTCACGTACGTACGTTCAACATAAACTACCCAATGGACATCATTATAAAAACGTTACGTAAGCGTTGACGCCGTTGGCAACTTTTCTTCACGACCTCGTATTTCGGCAGACGTCTACGACAGGGTAATATTCTCCTATTTTACATGTCTGCCAGCATAATGTAACACACAAACGATATAACGTAATGTTTTCTTATTATTGGTTTGTGTTCTTCGTCTTCAGCGTACACAAACTGAAGACTCCAGTAGAAACCTTCGAACCGCCAGAGGCGTACCTGACGAATAATTTGCCCTTACTGATCTGGTATACGACCGCGTAGACAGCCAATGGCGACCATCACCCCTTTGCTGTCGAGTTTTGAAATTCTCTAACGGTTGCGCAATTCCTCGTTCAGGACACATTTAATTAGTCACTGATGGGTACTTTTTCTTCTGGATAGAGATTCACCTATGGCCCAATGAAAGCTCTACGGTTTTTGTAACATACGGCGCTAGGTTGTGTCGGATGGTCGAAGACAAATCGATTTCAGTCCACTTAGATTTTCATCCACTTTGGTCGTGTATCACATGTGTGTTCGCACATGTAAGTCTGACTTAGTATTGGAAACATGTAGACGTCACAACAAATTGTAAACCCAACATCTCTTCCCATACAAAGCATATGATCAATGCAAGCTGATTATCCTAAGATTCCTAATAATTTCATCAGTATCGAAGCTTACCGTTCTTCGTATTTAATACAACCAGACAAGTGGCAAACGTTTTGATTCTTGGAAGAAATCGCTTACTTTGCACCTAAAATACACTTACTAAACGAAAGAAACAATTAACGCTCTTCACAGATCTTTCGAATCATTTTGACTGTCAGTGGATTTGCCCCTCTAACGTTAATGATTGCCGATGGTTTCTTTAGCCGACACCGCACCTACTTTCTGCTGCAGAAGTTCTCAGTCTCCGTCCATTAACTGACGCTCCGTTTATGAATAAATCCTCAGATTGCTGTATGTTTCTCCCTCATTTCGGCGTCAGTTTGTGTCTACACCGACTCACAGGCGTCCCTGAAAATTTACATCCAGGTAAGAGGAGTAGACGCTCCGAAGGTAGCTGATAGGTCCAGATCCACACAAATGGATTTTCCCGAACATGGACGAAGCCTTTAATAGGGCCATCGTTCTCGTTCGCTTGCTGTTTTTCGTAGATGACTATATACTAAATGACTATTTTTCTATTATATTAATCGCAAAAGTAAGGCTGATTTATTCGTATGCGTATCTGGTTTAAGCAAACGATATCACTTCGTTGAGCAGGGGAGCAAAAGAGAACAACAAAGAATATATTGCTCTACCTCAGGGATCCCATCTGTCCACAGATTTGTAACACGGTTCTCAACAGCTATCGCCAATGTGTAAGATACCCGCACAAACTCGCGCTAAGATTCGCGTCGCCAGCAAAACTGGTTCGTTTAATGAACGACTCGAACTACGACAACAGACGCGGCATCGGCTGCCTCAACGTATATTCTATATTACTGTTTAGGCGAGCATAGCAGCGAAAACCACATAGATCACCGCATGACGGCTGACGAGAAAATCGCTATCTTAAAGACAGCACGAACGAAGGATCTTGTCTATTCACGTGTCGATAATGGCAAGGAAGAGTAAAGGAAAATGCCGACTGCCTACCGATTCTGTGAAACTACACTGGAAACGTATGAATAGTTCTCGCAGTCCGTCTTTTCAGCCCAGCTTCGCTGACCATCCGCGTACTCGCATATATATATATGATTAGCCGATGCCATACAGTAGATGACCGTGCGCGAACAAGGTTCACCGTGACAACACTATGAAGAATGGGGGAAAAAAATGTAGGTTTAAAACAGTGCTTTTTCGCTCACTGACCAAAAGTGGTGACACTTTTAGCAAGGATTGCCTGATTTCTTAATAAGCATACATTTGCTAATCAGACCAGCGTTGACGTTGAGTGGGACCCGTCCTAAGAACGATAGCCCATCAACACGGGATGGTCAACATCGATACAAACCCCATTGTTAATTTAGCCTATATCGATTTTATGTTTTCGAATATATCCGGCGCTTAAAGTGCTAAATATCGTAAGGATGAATGTAGTATCATCTACACTTTACCCGTACATGCAAAGTGACGATTTCGCTAGAAGATTGAATTGGTTTTAATGATAGCAGTAGTTTAGCTAGACATGCATAGTATTACTGTATGCCAGAATTACTCTATAGACACTTGGAACAGCAGTACCCTACTTTACTATCGGAACACCCTACAATGTATTTGTCGCTCTATCTAAAGACATTTACATCGGCACATTGTTATCAAGGACAAATCTTGCAGCTTACCGCCCCGTACTCTAATAGCTGAACCGGTTTGTCGTAAAGTGGGCGATCCTTTGCCCTTCTATCCTCCCTAAACCCCTCCTAGGGCCTGTGCTGGTCTTTGACAAGTTAATCCATAGATAAACAGCACTAATCATTCAAGATCGCTGGCAAGGCGACCATTGCTAATAGGTAGCACATAGAAGTAAACCTCTCGATGTAGGCACCATTTCAGCGCCGACCTATTTTATATATAATCTATTGTAGATACAATGGCACTCGTGCGTAAACGAGCTATTTTAATCGGTCAAATATTATGATTGGCACTTTACTACTGCGTGAGCCCATGAATAGTTACGGCGGGCTTTAATGTCAACACACGCAGCACAAATACGTCTACATTGTAGACATCACGCGTATCAAATAGCGAACGACCAGCTCTCGCCAATAGGCGTTCTCACAGACTCTCTCACACGACATAGTCCGTATTACAGTCAAATCTATTCGTTGGATAATGGACTCGAGTCTCGATCAGTTGGTGTGTTAATATCACATAGTGAATCAACGTTGATGATGCGTCCTTAAAGAAAATGGAGCAGGAGCTAGTGAGCAGTATTTCGAAATCACTAACTGAGCCCTTGCGTGCAATCACATCGTACAAGGAAAGCGTACTTCGAAATTCATTAACATCAAATGTTTACGCCCCCCCCGAGCTTCAAACAGTGCTAATCCTTTAACAGCTATAGGAACTACGCGTCCTGGATTTTACACTTTGCATTGGCCTATCGATGCAAGTGTCATTTATATGCTGTTGTGAACATGCTAGCCGTGTGTGATATTCATCAATACGCTTGTGATATTACGATTGTGTTACACTGAAAAATAGCAGATATTCGAGTTCGTACAATGGATATTTTATGGTCGATGGACATTTTAGAAGAATTTAAAAACAAAGCAATAACAACGACAAGGTTGTCAAAAAAAACGCCTCCGAAAATGTCGTCGTTATCCCGCGTCCCGGAAATCATTTTCCGCGACGCGACAGAATCTTTTTCGCAATACTCAAACTACGTTTCCGTTATCATCGTCCAGTATCAAGGGGCGCGGGCCAGTTATAGAATTTCGTGAGTCACCTTCACCGAGACCTGGGCCGTTACGCCGGACCTCCCCTGAAGTCTCGCAGTCCCCAGCCTTCCACCTCCCGCTTGCTTTAATCAAAGCGCAATATCGGCAAGCAATACTTGACGGCACGATTCAACGTAGAACTCCAATCACCTATTCCATAGCCGACAAGCCTAAGTTCGTTATAAAAATCTATGCTTCTGTAAATATGGGCATCACTAGTCCACGGGGTACAACCAACATTTATTTATCTGGCCTCTGCCTTACTCTTATATTGATCAATCAAGATCCTGGTAGCTGTGATAAGCAGATCGCTGCCGCGACCAACAAAGAAAAACAAATAAATAGTACCGCCTACTATTCTGAACTATTTTTTTTTTTCATTAGACCACATATTCGGAAAACACAGAACCATTATAGATTCTGCTCTGCGCCATCATATCATTTATGATCGATACTAACTGATATAATGAAGCAACTGTGACCTGTTCTCGCGATTTGTTTTAGCTAACAGTCAGATAGATGAGTGATCTGAGCAAGTCAGTCGTCGTGATCTGGGCTCGAGGTGTCGCTTGGATTACTTTTTCTTTAATATCTTGGTGACAAACATCGATGAAGCGAGGATACGTTGACAGTACTAAACAGAATAATGATTTTCTGTAACTATTCATGATAGAATGCTCAGAACGATAAAATTCGACGAGTACTTTAGTTACTGAGCCTGGCTGTTTGCAAAGGATGATGTCGTATATTTGCCACTATAGATATAAATCAGTCCCGTTTCGAGTACTTTCGAGAACTTATACAGTCTCATTTTTTCACTGCTGTCTTAATATGTCTTACGGCAGCCTATCTGGTGAACGCGGGGGCATAAAGCGATTTTCAATTGGCTACGGACTTCTGTGTTTTTCGCAACGATTTTTTGTAACTTATTTTGACGTTTCACAGAAAAACACCAGGTAAGGTATACCACAGGTAGCATGTCCATGTGATGACAGGTAATTATATGGTGTGATATGTCGCCGGTTTAATTTGAGTGAGAGTAACATCGCTAATGAGCCGCTGCGGTCGCTGGCGTGGGCAAAGTTGACCATATCGGCCATCTTCAATAAGTGCCTGGGTCACAACGCCCATCTGACTAAGAAACTAAGAAGATTGTTTACTCATTTTTTGGACAAGATTAGCATGGTCTTGGGACTGTCGCTATCCAAGAAAGTGTGCAATTGTCGATGCACATTGTTGTAGATTACGTTGCCCCGTGAACAGTTAGTATCGTCGCTATATCAGCAAAAATATAGGTGGAAATACTGCATCATTCAAGGCTGCGCGCGAACACGAGACGTCTCTTTAATAGAGGTGAAGTGGATAACGAGGACAAATCAAGGATAAGACGCCCGATGTAGCCTGCCATAAGCCACAGAGAGGTAATTAGGCGTGCAGATATAGTACTACAAAGCTTATCATTAAGAAAATCATTCTTTATATAATGTTATTCTTAACTTTAAAATACAAGACGGAGTTTAAAGTGGTATATCAAATGGGGGCTTAGGCACACAAGTTGTTGCGAAAGGTCTTGGCACGACACGTTTCATATACGATCTCAACGCAATACCAGATTACTTATCAGTGATCTGCACTTCTTTACTGAAAAATACAGTATATTATATTAAAAATAAAAATCGGTAAACAAAGTGACTGCATTCTTCCAAATGACTGCAGAAGATCGCGATGTTCTACGTGTAAGGAAAAAAGTTCCTTGTATAACTGACAGTACTTGACTTTCCTTCTGTCCCGACGATTTCGGTCCATCTTCGGCATTGTTTACGTGTACTTCCGTAAGAACTGTGGCTTAGTCATTTCTGGCTGGTCAAAACTGCTATTTTTATCATCTTTACGACAATTGCACACTCGTCGCCTGATCAATTTATATGCGGCAGAAGGTAAATTGTAGAACTTATTGAAAATAGACTAAGTTACCTTCGCTAGTAGTCCTCAACGATTTGAGTGGCGTATCGCACGGTTAGTATCGTGCAAGACAACGATAAACAAGGCATTTGACTTCAACAAAAGGCACGCAACTGTACTACAGAAATCTCTACGGCGCCGAAACCCAGCAATGGGTTTTAAACGTTTCCTTTCAGACGCCTACGATATCCCTGATCCATTGCATTTATCTTCGAACAGAGCAGATTCGTTGAACGTTTAAATTTAGGTTTTGTCGTCTGCATGATGAGTAAAGTTAAATGCAGAATTCCGTCATTTTCGATAATTTTTTGGTCGGAATGGTTCCTCGAAAAAAAAAAACAACAAGTAGGCAATACTCGAAGATTAGCAAGGGCTACCCAGACCAAAATTATTGAACACGATACAACTAGATTTTTTCCCATTACCTACCAATAGAGGTGGTTTCTCTTATTTGTTCTTTTAATTTTTTTTATGTTTGCACTCATCGACTGGTAGCTCTAGGGACCCGCTCTAGCATGAAACTATTGTACGTTTTCGGCTATACGTGGACCCTCGGGTAAGTATTAATTTTATCACTACTCTGTATCGTGGTAATCTGATTTGTTTTTGGCATCGTATATTAATGCTGGGCAGCCCAGCATGGCTCAAACATACATGTTTGGGACTACTAAAAAACCACAAAGTTCGTACCTAATCACTCGTAAACTCCTAGCGTTTCGGACAATGCCTATTATCATAAAACTCAGCGGCGAGCTATTTGTATGAACGGATTCGGTCTATTATTTCTGATTAATTTACTCATTGCTAAGGGTTTATACATTTCCAAACATAAATCTGTTCGTTTTTCTTTTCATTATATTAACCCTGACTTTTCAAAGCAAAATATGTAAAACAACGTCAATGGGTCCAGTAACCCAAGGGACTATTATAATCTGGCCGATGTGTACGGGCATGTTATCTATTTTACCTAAATCGTGCATACGTCTGTTATCGTTCTACTAAAGAAGTAACGACCTTGTGACGGACCCACATTTCGATGTTTACGTACTAGATTATATATACTACCATAGACTGTGGTATGCAGATGTAAACACAGTCTCCTAGTTATCAGCTGGAAGTTCTTCCCTTTCATTGTTACAATCTAATAGAGTATCATTATTAACAGCAAATTTTTCTGTTCTTAAAGTAGTCAGTAAGTACGAGCTCTTTGTCGTACGAGATTTTGCAGTGTTTAGTCTTTCTTTCCTTGTGAATATTTAAGATATCATAGACACTTATTTTCACCGATGTTGTCAACGTCAATCAAAAGTTGACGATCTCATAGCCGGATACATGGATTCTATTGGGAGCAATTTTTGGAAAATTCCCGAATGGTCTAAGGTACTCCATACGGATAACTCTGGTAGTTTGGCGCAAGTTTGAATAAAGCTAGAAGCCTCGCACCCTGTTTGAGAACTCTCACTCACCCATTCAAATATCGGTGTATAAAGCTGTCGTGTTGATGTTGCTGAGTTCGTTGTCTTTGATCAGAGTTCATGGTGGATCTGAGGACTCCTGACACTCCAGAAGCATCCCGCTGCTCATCGCATCCGTCCTTGAATGAAAAGCTCCGCCAGAGATCGGCCACGCGACTCCGCAGGGTATGCGCGCTCATTTCGACTAAAGACCCCTGGAAGAATCAAGCGTCAGCATCTCGTTTGCCTATATAGTCTGACCGACTCTGAGGGTAGCGCTGCTAAGCGAAGCACCTAGTCTATTCCAGTTCAGACTAATAGAGACACTCACCTCACAGTTGTGGCTCAAATTAAGTAAACGCAGAGAATTAAATGAACGAGACGTCTTATGTCAGACGCTTTTCTGTCTGATCGTTCTGTCCACGAATATCATCCGTAGGAACAAGGGCATTGCTAATTACTACGGCGTCTACAAACCAACATGATGGCTAGTTATTGAACAAGGTGCTGGATGCGTTTTTTTCACGTCTCACAGCACCGTTACCGTCTTACCACCGTTATCGTCACTGCTAAAAATTGTTCGTTTTTGCTTAACAAGAAACAGTGTTCCGCATGTTCAGCTCCTCGTAAAAATCTAATTACAATCGTTCTCTTCGACACTTATACTGATATATATTCAACTCATCAGGGAACGGTGCTTATTTAATGTGTACTAATAACAAATTTATGCTTTGATAATTATGTAGCCAGCTGATCCTAATCCTGCCGACGACTTAGCCAATCGTCTCGCCAAAATTTGCCTGCGCTTGTCCACCAGCTCAACTAAATCATTCTGTACACCTCTCTATCATGGAGTTCCAGTTGTCTAGTAGTTTCACTCGCGATTGCAGTGCCTTAACAGTTCAAAGCGGTGCCGTACTTTAAGCCACCTGCCGCTAGTTCCTTACAAGCTAAGGCTTACTGTAGATTTCTGAATCAGCACGACGCTTGTCGTCGCCCGCCGTTCTGTTGCTCGTTTTTGTCGTTGGGAGCCGCGTCGGATCGCCACCGTCGTTTTGGTCGTACTCACGAGGATGTCTCACATCTGGCGGGCGAATGATTGGATCATTTCTGCTGCTGCTGCTGCTGCCGCCGCCGCCGCCGCCGCCGCTGCCGCCGCTGGCTATCGACGTTCACCACGACGTTCGGCGTTGGGCCGCTTTTTTTGCAGCGGCTTCAGTTGAGTGCCTACTATAACGGCACGCTGGCGTCACTGTTTTCGGTGTCGATCTGCAGCTACCACTACTTTCGTCATACACTCATTAACATATCGAAATAGTAATAATTTGAGGACATTGTGCACGGTCAGCCGCCGAGTAGCAGTGTTGCTTTTTACTGCTACGGTAGTTGTTGTCGTTGCTGCCGTTTCGTGTTCAGTGGACAACAATAGCAGTGTTACGCGTCCTGTTAATTGGATGGCACGCTGAACATCGACGACACGTTCGAGAGTAGACAAGTAACTAAGCAAGCAAGCAAGCGCGAACGAGGCTTGCTCTAACCGCTAAACCAGCCAGCCAACTAGCAGCTACGGTTTACCACCACCTAGGCTCCATTAGCCACCGAATGAAAAGAGTAAGTGGCCGTGCGCAAACCGCAACGACAGAGGGCAGTGTGTTCGATCTGTCTGTGCGGTGTTTTTCTTTTCTGGCTCGACCGTCTGCTGTTCGACTGTGGCGTGTCTATTTTTCTAGTCGATGCAAAAGTCTCCGTTTGTTTCGGCCGCTTCGTTGTATCTGGACACAGCAGCCACAAGCTATCGAGACACCCAGCCCCGCGGCTCTTCCTATAGCTGCGAACACCGCTGGCGCTCAAACGTTGGTGGCGCTCCTGTAGGTGCGGTGGAGAGGGTAATCTGGCAGAAAGTGGCGAGGGATTGTTTGCATTAAAATAGTACGTTGTGTTCTGCAAGGAGACTACAGCTCAGTCTCTATTGGGTAGATACGATATCGCGAGCGAGCAACTAAGCGAGCGTTGCACAGTGGTGAACTGGAGAAGGTAGACGCGTTTTTAGGGGAGGAACGTGAGAAAGGATACGCAGTTATTATGAAGGGAGGGCATTTTCGAACGTGTATTTTCGTCGATATGAACGAAGCGGTATGAGCGGGATGTTTTGCTACGGGTGTCCCTTTCCGGCCTGTTGTTAGTTACTAGTGATGGTGATAATAGTAGTCATAAAAATAATAATAGTATTACTACGGATGTCCGACGCGCGAAGAAAAGAAAACGCTTTGTGTTTTTATTAAGTGTCTGCCTCTTGCTGGCATATGGCAATGAACAGTAAGCGCGTAATGCGATTTCTAATTTAAGGGTAACCTTAATCAGAAGAGAACGATGTGAAACGTGCTAATAAAGAACGTTGAAGGTAAATGGAAAGAGTCTGACATCTATGCCTGAACATACATGTCAAACTCCTGAGGCACCCTGAGAATATTTGCTTTTAACTTGACTTGATGTTGTCGTGCTATTTGTAGTATCGTAAAGCTAGCCGACCGAGTCTGCGTTTGCTTCTCAGCCTTCTTTATTGACACGGCTAACCTATAGCGTCCGTATTAACTTGTTTCAGTTGCATCGTGCATTTAACACCGAACAAAGGGAATGAACACGTTTGGAGCATCCGCTTACCTGAAGGCCGAACGCGACGCCGTTAAAGAAACTTTGGTCACTCTTAAGGAGCGACTAAAAAAATTGAAAATCGAGGAGCTATCGATCCGTTCAGAGATCCGTATCAGCATGGGCGCAGCGACAACAGGCGCTCGGGGAGACCAAAAACCGGTCGGTGAACAAAGTGTGACTCGTAGTGATCTCGTCTTCGAGAGCGGCGAGGATAGTACGCCAAGAGGAACTCGGGTGTGGGTGCAAGACTTTGATTCGCAGCGCCATCAGCACGAACAAAATGAAGTGTGTATTCACAACAACACGCTCATTCTAGCGAGTCCGTAATATGAAGTAGTTACGTTAGTTAGATGTACTGTGTATGAAGCATGAACTCAGTTCACACATATTGCGTGCCGTATTATTGACGCATGACCGAGGTCTACAGGACACGCACAGACGAGAGACTACCAGAAGGCCAAACAGCAATCACTTAAGATGTTATTGCCTAATTTGGTATTTACGTTTTGAATGATCCCATGCCAGCATTTGAAGTGACGGCTAATTGCAGTTTCGATTATGGGTACAACAAGATCTAGACGCCCATCAATTGGTTCTCATCGACATTGTCCGTATAGTTCAGCCCACACTGTGGCTTTATCTCTAGAGGTAATATTAACGCTGAGATAAGTCTTTTACATACGTGACCTTTATATAAGTGAAGTAATTACGATATAGTACACAATTTACTATGGTGCGTTATGGTAGATAAAATGGTAGACAAATAAGCGTTTACTTTACTGTTTGGATATGTATGGGCACAAGACAGAATGTCACAGATATCTCCTCTCTCTGTTTCAGTTGTCAGTCAATCAGGCTCCGCTCGAACTCGACATCAACGAGGCGCTCAAGATAATCAGCCGCTATAAAGCGGGCAGTGGCGATGCCGGAGCGTACGAAGGCCACGATCCGTTCTTCGATCGCGGTAGCGACGACGTGGCTGATGAAGTTGAAGTGGTTGAAGAGGAAGAGGAGGAAGAGGAGGAGGAGGAGGAGGAGGTTGAAGGGGATGGAGCAGAAGATAATGGCAATGCAGGCAACGAGGAGCGCGAGATGTACATCGACAATGAGGACGATCGAGACCAAAAAGCGGAAGGTGAGATTCAGCGTCATTTTTTCGAGGATTTTTCCCTTGAACGCGAAGACATCGACGAAGATGGCGAACGCTTCGCTGATCGGCCGGGTACCAGCTCACAGATGTGTCCTGTCGAGGCCGAGGGCAGAAAACCAGCGAAAATTATCAAATTGGACGATAATTTTACATAATAATTTTGTATTCAAAGTAATTATTTCGGATGCGCAAACGCCTCTGCAGCTGTTGCGAGTCATGGTATATCTATTGACTAAGCAGTAGAGTTCTAGACAAGATACCCTGTTGACACGATGTCGTGATGTTAAGTCACCTAGTGTATGTATGTATGTATGTATGGATACCATTCCTGACAATCGTAATAACAGTATCAACGATTGGATTCGACGGAATACATAAATGCTAATGCTGTTAGGCCGTAAAATAATGTGTATAAATAGCGTACAGCCCATTTTTAGGCAATAAACTCTTTTCATATTTCGGTGTCTTCTCGACATTTTTCTCTTAGCTTAGTTTCTCTATGGAAGTTGGCGTAGCTGGTCATAATATCAGGGTCGTTCATTACGATACGGTACGCTGCGTCTTTCCCGCTGAGTCTATCTAGCTAGTTCTGTAGCTTTTTGGTGCTCTATTATTTTTTTTTTAACATAATTTGCCGTTATGGGCCTGCAAACGTTTTAAGGAACGTGCCAAAACAGGAAGTCACGTCAAATGAGAAATACCACAATACTTCACCACTTGAATGTAATTCACGAAATGAACCATGGCATAATTCTAAAATGTATATAGTATAGAATTAAACCGTAGGAAAAATTGCTGCCGTAGGCTCGCGTGCTATTGTACGTTAAATCTCTAATTGAAATATTTGGCCAAAAGTTTGTACTTCTTATCAAATTAGGTCAAATTGAATCGAGCACTTTTCTGGCCTGCTTCGGTGAATATGACCCTTCGAAACAAGTAGGGATCTCTGGAAGTCTGTGGTAGAACTGTAAATTTTCAATAAAAATAGATGTGTAGAATAACGATTTATTAGCAAAACATTCAAAGAATCAACTACAATAGTGAGAAGGGCACGTTTCTCGAAACGAATACTAAAGGCCGCATGGTCACCCTAAATATTCTACGCTGGTCATGATATAAAACGACCTCTTCGATATTCTTTGGCCTACGTGTCCTATTCTATTTCAATGTTCCTTTTATTAATTCAATAAGGTCTTTAACACGAACAGCCTGCTTTTGAAGATTCTTACTATTTCCGAAAATACCCGCTTGCCAAAGAGACACCCACTTTTTTTTTTACTATATCTATTATAAACATCGCAACGTTTTAATTTAATATATATATATATATATATATATATGAGCATAATCGATCAGTTCGCTACTGTCGTTTTATCGGTAATGTGAACGCAACGACAGAGATAGGTAGACTTTCGTAGCCTTTTTAGAACAGCGACGAAAAGATAATTTTCGTCTGCCGCAACAAAACACTTACTTAATGATGGATCAGTTTGGCTATAGCAGTTAAGTTACCTGGGCTAAAAGCGGCTCCTTCTCAATTACGTTCCTGAACAACAAACAAGCTTATCGAAAAAACCGTTGCTAAAGCCCAATGTGAAGGCAGGCTAGTTCAGAATTGGTGCTTCTAGGACTGAACAATGCCGATTATAAATAAAATTTAATGAAATGATAAGAGATAGTTACAAAAACTGATGAAATGTAAAATATACACTATACAGACCATAGAGAGATGATATAAATTTAAAGAGAAAGTAAAAGTTAGAGAACTCACACATAATAATATATAAGTTTTACTATGATATAAATGATAAGTTAGCAAGTTGTCATAAACATTATATATATATATGCAGCTATAGAAATTTAGGATCTTTCGTAGGAAAGAACGTCTACTTCGATAGAATTTTTTAGCATTAAGAGAAATGAATTTTTTAAAATAAAATTATAAATATGTAGTTGGTCTAAAGAGTTTTTTAGACACATCAATAGAAGAAGACCAACTTCGATGGCCCATCAAAAAAAGGTTACGTTGGTAAAGGCCTATTCACAAGGTCACACCTGTATGCTATATATCTATCGATGTAATAACAAAAAGCAATAGAGTTTGATAAAAAAAAAAAGTATCTATTGCGTTGGCTTGTTTTTCACTAAGATTGATATCGATAGTTATATACGGTACCGCTTAGCGACATCTGAGCGTATTTTATATTGTTTTGACGCTGCCTTCTTTGTGCCACGTAGTCACTACCGCATCAGTTGGTCGGATTTGGGCACGATTGATTGGCTAAATTTTGCATTTCTCATTCATTACTGGTAGGTCTTAAACCTTGAGAATTATGACGAATGGAAGCGGTGGCAGCTTTCAACGTAATATCAAATCTATAATATGATATTGTGTTATCTCACCGAACAGTAAATAAAGCACATCGTCCAGGATTAGTTGTCTTCCAGATTTACTATGAGCTGATACCTAATGTAAAAGCTTAACACGAGCAAAGCACAGGGTTCGTGGATATGAACATCTTTCAGTGCTTCACGTCTATGCTAAGGATTTCGGATGCTGCATTTGATTCAGCGAGGAGATGAAGGGCTCGGAGTGAAGCGGAAAGCCTCATTGCAGTAATTGAAAAACCTCGTCAAACTACTTAAACCTAATTAATTTTAATTAGTCTTTTATCATGATACATACAAAGTTGAGTCAATTCGATTTCCACCTGACTTCGGTAGTTATACTTACAATGCACTTGCGCTTGACGAGGGTGAATATCACGACTCTCGTCACAGTAACTTATCCCTATCTAGCCGCTGCTTGCTGCGGAGATTATGGCGGAACGTTTTTTCAGTAGAGAAAATACGACGTTCGCAATCTGCTGCTCGTTGGCGGCCGTATGACCGTGCCATATGACTAAGGTTACTATAGGGGTATATATCAATATTCTGTCGGTTTTAAACAAAGATGATTAAATGCGTTGAGCTTCACACCTGCTATTGCTTACGTCCAGCATTGCTTCAGACGTATCTATTGCAAAATAAAGTTTGTCCCCGCTCGATTTCGGCCTTGCACCGTATCACGTGTCCCTAAGTTTTGCCGAGAAATACGTCAACCAATCAAATCAACCAACATAGGGCTTCCTTTAATAAACTGTTCTTACTACGATGTCCCCTATGCAGAATACATGTTTTTCCACCACCATAAACCGAGTCGTGCAACCAATACATTTCGTTTGTCTTTATTAAGCGTCATGTTCACATTTTATCTTGGTATGGTATAATAAATATATATGTTTATATAAGACTGGTCCTTGAAGATTTCGTGCGATCTTATTCTCTTGTATTATGAGAATGTTTATATTGCATCCTTTTGCTGAAATATACGTGCTGTAGTTTCTTTTTCTCGTTTTGAAAGCCCCTCTACTACATAAGCTTACCTCTCTTGCTCCTTCACATAAACCATTCTTCCTCTTATTCTACCACTAACGTTCAATTTGATATATTTATGGTGTTTCTGACTTCATTTATTACAAAAGGAACGAAGTCCATGTCAATTCGATACTGCACAATCCAAAGTCCACCGTTATTTATTCAGTTTGACGAATACATTTCTTAATAATACTGTAAAAATACGCGCATACACTATTCTGCCTTAGGTTCATATATTTGCTTAGTAATAGCATCGTTTCACGTACCGGATCCATACATTACTGAACTTTGACCTTATTAGTGCCCATTACTCAGCCCGGTACATTTGCTGTTAGCACGCTGTCCAATAACTTCAACGTGAAATCCAATGTCACGCAGCTTGACATCATCTAAGATACGTCGTCCATCGAAGATGAACGGCGGTTTCATCATTTCCGAATATATACGCTGATAATCGAGATCCTTAAAAATGTCCCATTCGGTACAAACTGCAATGGCGTGTGCACCCTGCGCAGCCTCGTAAGGACACGAAACTACTTCAACCTGTTTACTAACTGAAAACAGCAACAAACAAAGGTAGTAAGTTAAACGAATAGCGATACGTAATAATGTTGGAAAGCAATTTCAGAGCGGAGCAAAGGCAAAGATACGTTTGGTTGCACATGTGGCGGCCAGTCTCTAATTTACCCATAGAACGAGCGAACGCTAAACAAACATAGTAAATGGTAATGCCTTTAACGTTTATAAATAATTTCTACTGACACACTGACAACCTCTGACTTGCACAGAAACAGCTGAGGAGCTTTGTAGAAAGCGACTACAGCCATACAAAGGATGAGAGACGCATACAGGCGGCTGGCCTGTGACAACTGGCGGTAATTAGGAAATGAGCGTTACTTAACTTTCCGCCGAAGCAGTTTGCCGCTAGCGACTCAGATCAATGATAAAAGTCGCTTTTGTTTTAATCTACAGAACGCCAATAAAGTTACCTGTGTCTTCTTTTTCAGTTGCGTCATTAAGATCACTTATCACCTGCTGGTGTTTGACCTTCGGATCGAAAATACGTAACCGTGCACCCTCCTCGATCAGTTGCTGACAGACATAAATTGCAGCACTTTCCCGAGTGTCAGCCGTATTTTTCTTAAATGAAAAACCAAATATAGCGATGTGTTTGCCAGCCACGGTATCGAACATTCCGCGCGTGATACGGCGCGCGAATCGGGTCCGTTGAAAGTTATTGATTTCTATTATCTGCGAATATAAAGGTGGCCGGTCGTTACTTCACTGCATAATGCTCAGTTATCTATATAAGCTAGAAAATAGATTACTCCGCTTTCATTTGGACGCACCTGGTAGAAGTAGTTTGCCACTTCCTGAAGGTGGAGGCATTCGCTGATATATACGAGGTTAAGCACATCTTTTTGAAAACAGCTTCCCCCGAAGCCAACCGAAGCTTGGAGAAATTTCGAGCCGATTCGAGAGTCAGCCCCAATTGCATGAGATACTTCTTGAACGTCGGCTCCGGTTTCTTCACAGATAGCGCTCATGGCATTGATCGAACTGATTCTATATGTACGTGAATTTAGATCAAGTTAGACGTTCGGCTAACTGTTCAAGGTAACAGGCTGTCGTTCAATGACTAGTCATTAGAAGAGATCGATTGTACAGATCAACCTAGATTCTCACAATACTAAATTGTGTATAATTTGAATATTTTTTTTACTTCGCTTGCAGCACAGCTTTAAGCGAACAGCTGGTTGATTTACTTATTGGCCTTAAACACTTATTACCTTTGGGCAAGTAACGCATTGGCGGCTAGTTTCGATAGCTCAGAAGACCAAGTATTCATAGTAATGATCTTCTCTTCGGCTACCCAATTGCGATACACATCGCAAAGGCTTTCGATAGCTGCGAGTCCGTCAGCGGTCTTTTCTCCTCCGATGAGGATTCGATCTGGGTTCAACAAATCCGAAACGGCAGTGCCTTCGGCAAGGAACTCGGGATTTGACAACACCTGGAACGTGGCTCCTTCATAAAACATACAGAGACAGATATAAATAAGTGATGCGTTCAGATATGAGCAGTGGTCAATGCGGCAGCTTTGAAGTTACGTTTTACTCAAGATAGGCAATTAATACTACTTACTTCTAATATGAAACAATAGCATGCAAAGCGGTCATACCATCTTTTCCATTTGCTCGAAGTATCTTCAGAATGCTCTCTGCCGCAGTCACCGGAACGGTGGACTTTTCTACGACAATTTTGTACGACTTCGCGTACTCTGCTATGGCGCGAGCCGCACTCTCGACGAAGCGCAGATCTGCAGCTCTCCCCTGCAATAGATGAACAATTTGGTAACAATGGGTCACAGCACAAGCGCAACAGGGAATGGTAGCATTTCAACAGACAAGAACCAATGTATATCGTTGTCATAAGGAACAAATCGCCGATGCTTGACCTAAACATTCTGTTTCATTTTGTCACATGGTTTTTACCCTAAAAAGTTTTTAGTTTCTGTAGTAGTAAAAGGGAATTTTTAAACATACAAGTAGTGGATTCTTTACACGGCATTTTATTATTGAAATCATCTCACCTTTCCGAATCCGTACGTTTTTGTTGGGGTATTAACAGAAATAAATATTAGATCAGCCTCTTGGATGCAGCGGGCTAGATCGGTCGAGAAAAATAAATTCCGACCGCGGCATCCCGCCACGATAGTATCGAGGTCAGGTTCATAGATGGGCAGCTTATCCGAGTTCCATTGGGCAATGCGAGCCTCGTTGGGATCTGCCACGGTAACCCGAATGTGGGGACACTTCAATGCAATAACGGAACAGGTTGGACCACCAACGTAGCCCGCGCCTAAACAGCAGATATTTCGCACCTGGATACGTCTGTGTGTTGGCGGGGCGTACAGGAAATAAAATAAAATAGAGACTGTGAGCATCTTTACAGGAAGGCGGTGGGCGGATTTAATAGGGGGCAAATAGCATCGACAAGCATGGTAAAAAGACAGCGTACAATGAAATGTTCTAATTCACAAGTAATTATCTAATTATTGTATATGTATATATATTATGTTTGTTAGAAAAATACGGGATAGTTGCTGTCATCTCGTGTTTGTTAGCAGTGAAAATATGAAACGTAGAAAAGACTTACCGTGGCGACTCAGTTTTCCCCGTCATATTCTGGAAATGAAAGAAGAAGAAGAAGAAAAAAAACAAAAGATCTGTTACATTTTGTTTTGCATGTATTTCTTCTTGTTCAGTTAAGATGTAATGGTCATAAACGCTCGGCCAAAATTTTATTGTCCTAATGTTTGTAGCGCCACGATACGATAACTGGACACAGCGGCAACGGTCCGATTAGTTCACAAACCGACGTCTAGGTTCCAAGCGAATTCGAATGCTACCAGCTAAATATCTGCTGTTGCTCCATTTTGTGGATGCGTATTTTTTTACTTGGATCAATTTGGATGGTCCTCTCAGTCTCCAGGATCAACCGAGGTGCAACTTAGGTGGCAGCTTAAAACGTAAGGCTGTATCGGTTATATAAAACGTATCGACCTAGCGGTATCTAGGTTATTTACAGCACACTATTAGTAGGAGAGAGGAGCCTATAGTATGTAATCCATATAATCATTTGGGTAGATATACTGAGTGAGTCGGTGAAATTATATCAGTGTTTACGATGCATCTATGAAACGATAAAGCTGTAACCGCCAGAAGAAACGACCATGAGACGCACTTTTGTAGCATTTACAATCTAGACTATACGATTGACGTCCATAGACGTTGCGGACTACGTAAAAGCGCGCTGTTCAATGAAATTGATGAACGCTATTACCGAACATTTCTTCGCGAATTGGTTACGGCAGGAACGAAAGATTCCTTCACTTCTTTTTACCCTACGGCACTCTATAAATATATAGTAATTAAGCATATTCACACCATAATGAACGATTTGTTTTTTCTACTAATAAATAAATATGTCGTTACTAACTGCCCTTCAATTCATTTCAAGTACACCGTCGAACTTTAGCCCAGACTAGTAAAATATACCGTTTTTCAGCCTATTCTAAAGCTTGTATTGCGCTTCCTACCGATCGTGTAGTGCGTGCCTGTACCGTTTACTCTAACCCACATTTTAAATAGCTGCTAAATATTCTCTAGAGAGTCTCAATAGAAATGCACGTAAGGGGACCTTAAACACCGTCTTATCTATTCATCTATATCTCGTAAGGTGTGTGAGGCTTAAATGTGAAAGAAGCATATGCACGCTCTATTTTGCTCTGATTTGTGATGGGAACGTATCACCACAGCTTCCTCCAACAGAAATATATCTAGAAAAACATCGCAACATATCTGCCTTTACCGTGGATGCGTTCCGAGACCATGCGCGTCCATGATACCATTGCACCCTTTACCGCGATAAGCGTTATCGAACGTCTCTATCCGATGGTCGCCGATTGTGTGTCATCCGGTGTATCGTCATTGCATACGTCGCTTTTTTCACACTTTTGTTAAAGTAGGCGTGGCAGACTTCATATGAACCGCTCCTCATATGATACACATACACTGACCTTCTGTCAATGAGGCGTGCAGGCCAAAGCTCTGAACCTCTTAAACTAGGGAGAAATTCGTTATATACTTATATGTGACGCTTGCAAGCAGCCACAGATCTCCTACTAAGGCATCAACGACATAAAAGCGGTGACCCAGATACCGGAGCTAATTGTGTGCATTAGTTCTGTACAGACGATAACCATATCATCTGGCACAGCCTATCTCTGCATGTTTCAGGAATTATGGCAGTGGGCAGAACGTTTGACGCGAAATTACATTACGGCCAACATCTGCGCCTTACGTCACTCTGTTACAAACGTTCTGGAATTTTGGCAGTAGGATGCCCTGACGAATTGTCGACATAGCCAGTATTTGTTTTGCAGTTTTATCTGCATTGTTACACTAGCCACAAGCGAATTTTTTTCGGGTTAACGTACGTGACAATCTGAACACAAACGTGTTATTTGTTTTTCGTTCAATTATCCCTACATAGATATAAACAAACTTTGTTTCTTACTCACAATTTCCCTAACTAGTTCAATGAACAAGCGTATACCAACGCCGCTGGTAGTAAAAAATAAAGCAATCCGCTGATGTCAATTAAAACGCTCTTCTATGCACGTACATGTAGCGGATAGAAACAGTCTCCCAAATCTATTGCGCTTTGTCCTTTTATAAAGATGCCATTTAGCACGGCGGCTTTACCGAACTTCACATGAATGGATCTTCGGTAAGTGAAGCGTGTTAAATAGCAATGCTTCATAAAGTCCAAGGTCTAAGGTTCCGAAAGTCTAACTGAAGGAAGCGCATACGAATTTTTCTTTTTCGCGCTAACGTTACGTACATATATCAAAATTGTCCAGTGATTTGTTTCTTATATAATTTACTGCCCCAGATGTTAATCCCTTTAACTCGAAACGAAGCTTGTCAAAGTTTGCTTTTATACTTCGAGCCGCTCTGTTGACGTCTCGCTTAGCGGGCAAATACGCTATTGCTAAACATTGGCTACAAAATAAGTTAAGCCTACAAAAGATGAATACAGCATTGATATTTCCTTGGTATCTTTAAAAACCTGCTTGGCCAGTGCACAGCCGACAAGAATTTTTGAACATAGACCTGGTCGTCATGATCTGTACGCTAGCGTACGAAAATTCCATCCTGAAAAGGGCAACTCTGAACTGAAGCTACGGAGCGTACCCTATAGCTTGGGAGACAGCAGCAGCAGCATCATCATCGGTCGGCGTTGTTCGCGCCATAACCCGTCGAATCGTGAGTTGCTAGAGGCGGGTCAGTCCGATACATCCAATTGTCTATCCTACGTGCATCACGGATAATCGTGCTCTTGCCATTTTGGTACGCCGCTGAGAAAACGTTCAACCTCATGACTGTGTGACACACAGGTAAGGGAAGCGCCATCTAGAACGACATAATGATTTGGGGCATCTTTTCGAGCCGATAGACAGAGGCCCGGATCGCAAAGGTCTGTGCATTTTGCCCCCAAAGTACAGCAGACTTAAAGCGGTATGAGAAAGTAATAGCATCTTTTAAAGTGAAGCGATAATCTACTTAATTGCTGCCCTATTATGCAACAAGTAATAATAATAGAGCTTACCCTTTATGTTATGATGTAAAGCTTGAATTCTCTGTAAATACAATCAAGTTATTCGTATGGAGAGACTACAATATAGAATAATGAGTATCTGAGTTGATTGCCCACAGATTTTCTTTCAGCTCTGCCCTTGAAAAATCATTTCCTTCGTAGTGATCTTTTCTATTTAGGGGGCAAAAATTGCAAACCGGGGTCTGGTCTAAGCGGTGTCTGGAAAATCGAACGCTGGATCCGGTGAAAGGTTGGAGCGAAGGGAAACAGTCATTTAAAACTGCATTCAATCGGCAATTAAGTGAAGCGTATCGTCAAAAGGGTTCTTCGTCTTGATTTTGGAACTGGGGCTCCTGTGTATTGGCCATGTATTTTCATTTGATGATGATCGGCTCTGTTGACACCCCATAACGTCTATTACCAGCGCAATAACGATGCCCTGCAGATAGACCTCCATTTCGTGTGCCTCACGTTGACCCGGCCGGTTGTTTGACAGTACCTCTTACTCGCTGCGCTGAAAAAGCTGCTCTACTGGCCTCTTCTTCTATTTTGAATGCTTACAACAAGAATCACGATAAAAAACACTATCAATAAATTCCACGGTTGACTTAAGCTGGCCAGAAAATTTACAAATACGCCAACGTGTTTGTCAGCAGACATAATTGTCAGATGTTATTTGTAAATAATATAGTAATCAATTTTTAACGGTAACAAAACAAATCGTCGCTGGTCTGTTCATGTTGGGAGAAATGTTAACATTTTGACCGAACGCTGTTTCCTGAAGTTGTAGGTTAGAGCGGTCCTTATTAGGAGCCAACCGCAAATAGCATTTCTGCTCAGTGTCTAGCTACTAGTTTACTGCTTTACGAAACGCTAACGTCCACCCTTATTTAGTCTAGCTTCCTCGATCCATCTGAAGTAATAAACTATTGCAATTTGACCAAAATGTCGCTGGCCTCTCTTGCTTGGTAGCCTTTATTGATGTCTAGCAAACACTTGTGTTTGTACATCCGAAGGGGCTCGTTTAGATGCGAGATCAGTTTCGGCTCACAAGTGACTCTTTACTAGAAGTCAGTCCTTAGATGAAATGTTGGACCGTGTGAAGGGAGCATCTAGGCCGTTGACGTTCGACTGACTTGTGTTCGATCATTTGTGAACTAGCGTAATCAATATGGCTGTACTTTATGTTCCACACACAGAATTCCGTTCCCTGTTCGCGTATAGTTACCTTTGCCTTCGACCAACGATAGGTGATTTGACGCCAGCTGGAAATGGATCACTACCGTTCAGCACAATTCTATCCTTCCAATAGCTTTCGATGATAGTACACGAGCAAGGGGCTTTTTTTGCCACAGCAACCACGTTCTAAATCGCTCTCACACGCCGTTGGGTTGATTACTGAAGGCGAAATTGACTATGCTCGAACACATTATTATAGCACATTCACTAATTCTCTTGTTTTTCCCGTTACAACAATCACGCTTTTTTCTACCATAACATCAAGGCTTTACATTGACATAACAACAATTAAACGACAGGTTCGAACAATTCAATCGCGGACGCGCCGAGCTACAGCTCTAGTAATTTACTAGTGATTTATTCCAGCTGTTTATCTTGTTTGCGGACGTTTCACGGAAACTGTCGGCACGAACGAGAAGATCTTCGAAAGAACCAAGTGTGACAATCGCCAAATAACTCTGGGTACGCAGTGAAATACTGTTGCCGCCACCACTCAAGTTGTCGCTTTGTTTGGCCACTGGTCGATACACATTGTCTATGACTACTGCTGCTGCTGCTGCTGCTGCCCCTCTTCCCGCTGGTTCGTTCTGTGTAAAGCGTTCGATGCCGGTACGAATCAACGCGTCAACTAAGAAGAGGCGCCAATGGCCCGTAGTCGACTGGAGCAAACACCGTAACGTGCGACATCAGCTCCACCAAAAACCCAACGTATTGCCAGGCTTGACCGATCCAGCCGATTGCTCCGAACTGTTGGCGGTCTGATAGCTATTTGATGTTTTAAGTCGATTCGATGTGTCTGGTTTCCGCCATCTTACGTTGTTGAGTCGCAGTGACAAAGGAACCGGTGGCCGCGACCTCCCTTCGATCCTTCTGTTTTTCGTGCTTTCTTGTTCAAACGATGTCAGCCGCTAATCGCCAACCGCCATTGGTGATGCTTGTAGAAAGCAGCATTTGCGCCGGCCGAACCGCCACAGCAGTAACGGCTAGATGCAACTCGATTCGAGAACAAGAACGCGTCCGCTCCACTATGTCAGTAACTCGGTCAATCGTAGCAACAAACAGGCAGCCCCGTAACGGCTTACGACGTGAGACCCTCGTCGCCGTCACCGCCGCCGCCGCCGCCGCCGTCGTGATAGGTCGATCCGACCGTCACTCGCCGGCTGACATGCACCGAATGCTAGCGGCGCTGGCCGCTCATAGGAAACCATCCTGACTACAACGCGTCGCTAGCCACAAGTTGTTTGAGGTACGTTAACTGCCAGGCGTAGCATGCTTCTTCTACTAACTTGCGCACCTATGCGTGTAAACAGATGAGTGGGTGTCATTAGTCAGGATCAAATCAAGACGGTAGATATTGCCAGCATTCTGACTGTTCTCTAGATTTGACGAGATCAGAGAGAGTGAGAAAGATCGTTAGAGAGAGGGAAGACGGCGGGAGAGGAGGAAGTGAGACAGCCTGCGCATTATTCGCCCGAAGCGCCACCGAAAGCCGTTCGACTTGTGGATAAATGATAATCTCGAAACACCAACGTAACTGGCGTCCTACCCTTTTTATAGCTGGCTCTGTTTGTTGGATCACTTAAAATGCATTTGCTTAAGATTCTTATCCTATCCATAAGCGTGTCTTGGTTCCGTCTATCTACGTAATTGGCGGCGCTAGGTCCTAGTGATGGTCCTACGTGCCGGTGGTTTCGCGTGTGCTGCACCTCAGTGGGGCATGTCGTAACGTTTCACGCTATGCTATTTACGTGCCGGCAGCGACGAGATCAAGTTCCGTATATCGAACAGTAACAATGATCAAACAGCACATTATTTGATGCCTCTAAAACAGCAGTATAACTCAGAAGTTTTCGTTTTAATCTAGCGGAGGGGCCTGCGCCCGGACCAAACATCAAGGCGAGCTGACTACCTCAGCCGTCGTCATCTGCTGCGCTGCCGATCGGCTGTTACGACGCTGTGTGAAGTCCCTCTCGCCTTCCTACCATCGCTCATCACAGCTCGCCACTTCGATGAGGGTGAGTGCAGAACGCGGCTGGGCTGGCTTCACAACCTCAAGGAGAGCCTCATCGAGAAAGGGTAATCTGCCAAAACAGTAACCCTGTTCCCTGGCAATAAAGGGAGGAGACAGGCCTGACTGGTATAGTCTTTTGTTTTTTGGGAAAATCGAAATAAACTGATGAAGTATTTAAGTTTATTGTATCGTATATTAGAAAAAGGCGCTGGCAGACGCACGTGCTGAAATCGCGTTTTATCGAAGTATTGAAGTTATCTGCCGGTAATTAAATTGGTTGGCTCATTCGTACGTGTCAGCTGTCCACAGATTATTGTTTTCAATATAGACAACGCAAATACGTCAACAATAAATCTCTGAAGTGACGCTCCATGCAACAAACACTCATGCATGGGCGAATGATGTTTATCACAGCATTCGAACACAACAGACACAGCTATTTTGAAGTTGGATAACACAGCTGCCGTAGTTATTTCGGAATTCGCCGGTTTAATTAAAAACGTACCCGTTGTATAACAAAAGATCAATAAGCAGTAAAAGACTTGATTTAGTTCCATGTTTTCGTAAGCGGCCGTATTCGTGATGATAGCCTTGGAAGGTGGTTAGTTTCCGCCAATCACATAGTCCCGTGTATTTGGGTTTTAAGATGACCCAGTAGAGAATGCTGGGTGCAAACATCTGCCCAAATCCCACTGGGCTTTGGTCGTAAGTCGCTCTTCTAGACAGTCTGAAAGTCGCGCCACGTGTCTTTCCTCGCTCCGCTCTATCTTCCACTAACACAAGGATCTCATCTGGAATACAAGGAGGCACACATAATTGTAGCGCAATTAGACGGAAGAGACAGTTTGGTATCAGTAGGCATCATAGAGCGGTCATAGGAAGGTAGTCTTCTTCCACGACACCGTCCAAAAAAGGACCAAACACATCGGAAGGTTACCAACCTTGATCCTTTTCTGTGAAGGCTACAACGTAAATATTTGGTCGGTAGAACCTCCGTTTTCCTCAATTGGACATCAGCTTAGAGGAAGCTCCTTGGCTTTCCAGGGATCAGGTTCTAAACCGGTCTGTGACAGCGCGAAAATATTTTCCTAAAAAAAAATCGATTTAGTACGTGTATATATAGAAGTGGAACGTATTTAATACATTCATCGAAAAACTTCAAGTGGGTCTCTACATTATGCTAGTCAATATTATCGGCGATTCTACCGCTCCGTTTGCGCTAAACTGATAATCACTTATTCCAAGATCTTTAGAATATTTTTAAATAGCCAGCTAAAGTCTGACTTTCGAAAATCGGGCCTTATATATACTCATCGCATGCACATATATGATCCGGATCTAAAATGTCTCTTAAACTGTCCAAACATATCTTACACATATATAAAATATATAGGGGAGGACAAGGTTGTAAGGATCAAAATTTCCTCGACGCTATCGTTGGTGCCATGAGCGAGAAAAAAAATTTCTACCAGTCAAAGATTTTTCTATTTTGTGGTTTCACCTATAACTCATTCGTTTTCGAGAGAATATTAATTGAAGACACTGCTATTGTCGACCCTTATAGTCCCACAAGCTTGCGTTATATGGGCCGGAGGTGGGGCTATTAGGGGGACGCTAGTGACTTCGCGCGAAAAACTCATAACTAATATGATATCTTCTGAACTAACATGAAAATGCTACAACGATGGCTATGAAAATCAATACTTTATGATCTCCTACTGCCAAGTGAGACAAATCACTGAATGATCTAGCAGTATGAAATTAAGTTTTGATTAATTCCTACACTGGCACCTCCATGAGTTTCTTTTTATTCGAAAAAAAAATTCAATCGCAGCGTTTTTCGAAGCTAACTTGAAAGCGTCTAACTATGCTTCTGGAAATAATTGTCTACAGTAAGTTCTGATCTGTAGTCGTGATCCTAGTTTAACTTGATACATCTACATATACGCATTGCTATTGAGCTAAGCTTGGTAGCATGAGGCTACGTTCGATAAAAGTAACCCCAACGACATGTTCAAAGTGTAACGGCCTATATACAGCGCTCGAGGTGGTTATGTAATAAGTAACGTTTCGGCTTGTCAGCAATGGACTTGTTTAGGTAGCCCTTGTCCCGTATGGCCGCTCACCTGCTGCACCCACCCTTTTTTTTCAACTTACACTGACGTACTCACCAAATATGAATGGAGATCGCTCCGATTTTTGCCAACTTTATATACCAAACCGCCAGTCATCGCCCTCCTGGTTGGAAGGTTGTGTATGTAGATTGGCTTCTTATCTACCGAGGTCCCCAGAAAGGTAGACGCAGAGCAAAAAAGGGTTCATGTTCTAAATAAGAAAATCATATTGAGAAATAGTAAAAATAATATATCGCACACCCTAGTTTCTCCGACAAGTTATATTTGCGTTCATTTAAATTCGGTCATGAGCCATATTTAGTATATAAATTTTATTTTCGTGTTGTAAACTTGGCTGTTACCTCGTGCATGGTGTCCGTGAGTACACGTATATATATTGACTAATTCACCCCCATTAGGATGTCTACCTGTTCCTATCTTTGCTTCAGGACGTGGTTCAATTGCTACATCCCCACAAAAGAGCTGTTCGAGTCGAGCGGGTACATAAAAAAAATAAAACCAAGAAAACGTTTTACCTTAGCACGTATGTAATATGGTAGAATATATAGAGTTTCATCGAAAGTGTCCTATTTTCCAGTAGTTCGGAGAATATAAAAATGTTATAATAATTGATACTTTATAGCAGTTTTATCTTCAATTACCAGCAGTAGATTTTCAATTTTCAATCGCCTACCGCCAAGGTTTGTGGAACCCTAATACAAATATCTTTCGCCTGGATATGGACGTAGCAGTGAAATTTCCGATTTCAGTTTCTCTATTATTAGTCACGTTGTCCATGACTACGATATGAAACAGTCAAGCCTGCATCGTCTAAATTGACAAGAAAAAATTTGGCGTTATTAAACTTGATTTATGCCTAAATAAACGATAAACGTTAGCTCAGTGTATGAAAACCTTGACCTTAATATATGTATTTTTAGATTTTTTCTATCAAATCTAGCAAAAAAATGTTAGAACGCGTAGATTCATTATTTTCTTACAGCATCGTCCCGTGTCGTGAAATAGGTCACTTATTCCCCTCGTCGTTCAAAAGCGCGACTGAACAATTGACGGCCGGTACAACGGTTGCTTGACTGAGAAACCTGCTCGTTATCAGCAACAAGGTTTACCTGAAACACTTTTCATTTTATTTCGCATGGCCGCCCTCTGTATAGTAGTACTCATTACTATTTTTTTTTTTTTTAATAAATAAATGTAGATTTTTCGTATTTTTATAAATGTAAATTTTTTTGTTTCGATACGTTCTGTCAATCCATATGCCTGTAGTTTCTTCACACACAACCTCACCTTCACACACGACCTTGTATTTGTAATGCTTTGAAAATTAATCAATGAGTGCTATTTATATAGAAGTAAAGTTTACATTTGTTCGTATCGACAGGGCTTACCGTATCGTGATCAGCTCCTTCATATGATTTTCTACCGGGAGAGACTAGAAGTGTTCTTAAAGAATGACCAGGCATCAGCGTTTCTATATTCGACCTAAAATCAATAAGTAATTAGAAGAAGCTCTGTATTGTGCTCTACGTTTCCGAATACTCCTATATAAACATAGATAAATAAGGATCAACCACGTCCGGCAAAAGACCTAACCATAATTATTAACATCTAATACCAAAATAATTCTGGTTACTTTTCAAGTTATAATTTTAAGTCGACCTTAGTATTAAATGACTATAAATATGTATTTTCACTAATTATCCACGTATTGTAGCTGCTTAGTTTTTACAATCGTCTTCATTAGACTGCACATAAAGCTATCTGGCTCGTGTACCCAACTATAATAACTTACGAAATCAGAAAAAATTTCAGTTAGCTTCAGTAGTTTCAGCTAGCTTAAGTATTAAATATACTTTTTTTCCGTATAATAGCAAATTGATTACTTTAAATGTAGATATGCAGTTACTTCCGGTCGATGAAACGGAGTGATAACAAGCCTCGATAGTCCAAGAGGTCGTGACGAGATGCCTGCTACTTTGATGAAATTCCCATACCCAGATCGACTCGCTGAATCAGACCTGAGTAAGTCGTCGACCAACTAAGGAAAAGAAACCATAAAAGAAAATATTATAAACACTGACCCAGTTTGTATTTGAAACCGATGGCTACGGTTCTATTTTGGCGTTCTGAAGCATCAGGACGTATCTAGAAAACGCATAGATTACTAACGATTTTCTCACGTGCCCTTCTTGCGGAATAGGTTCACAGTTAAAGGCAACACGAGCGTATGTAGTCTACTTTCCATAGGAAATTTCGGAGTTACTTCGAGTAGTTCTAAATTGAGCTTAACCTTACGGTATACCAATACCGAAGCCTTAATGTTCGCCTTGGCTTAATTGGTGGTTTTCAAAACATATCTTTCATACCTATTGATCCTGTCCTAGAGATTTAGGACTAAGAGGAGTAAATACATTTTTTCAGGACTGCGTATCTATACATTTGTCAGGAATGAATTCATCGGACTTGACCATTAATAACGGAAGTCTTTCTGCCCTTCGAATTTCGCCCACAAGATACACTATTATTAATTTTCAAGCACCAGTGACCTCACTTGTTGCTATACAAAATATAATAAGTCAGGTCTTGAATAGCCCAAAAACCAGATAACGTTGTCCCTGATATTCGTATTGGTTTATTTATATTACAGGCTGGCTACACAACGTACTGGATGCTCTATATATACATTGTTTAAATGTATTATTTCGTACTAACCCAAACTACTACGGGCTCTACGCCCGTTATCCATTTTCTATCGATAGGGATACGGCCAATTTCTTGCTTAAAAGTTAACTTTTTCTTTTCACGATTTAGTTGAAAAGTCTGCTATCCGTTAACGCTGTGGCTACTTTCTGGGAAATCCTTGGAAAGTTTCACTGACTGGGTGCGACTCTCCGTTTTGCCCAGGGGGTCTTACCAGCTGCAGTAAATCCTTGTACTTCCCGCGGTGTTCCGCTACGAACGCTTGATTGCCATGAAGTTCGATAAGGCTTGCTGTTAGTGATATGTTGTTGTCGTGGAAGTACGTTGCGCTGATAGCTCATTGGCTGAAAGAGGACGTACTCTGTAAATCAATAGCACGTCGTTTACGTCTGTAGCGTTAATTCGAAAACAACACTGTGTTTCTAGATTAGGTGTTCTTAAATTCCCAAGTGTGTTATGTCGGAGCATCGTGGCGTTTAAAGTGGATCAATGAACCTTTTCATTTCAAACCCAGTTTCGTGTCATGCTTTTACATAGATGTATATATAAAATTTCAAGTGCCTTATTGCTGGATCTGTTACGACGTAGCTTTTGCGTGAAATCGAAAAAGGTCCCCTGGATAGCGAAGGACTTTGTAGTTTTTCGTTCAGCAGGACCTACATGTGATAATAAAAGCCCGGTCATCTGTTCTGTTCAAACTTTGGACAGAAGGTTTTAAGACTGAATATAAGGTCTAGCTCGATAGTTTTAAAGGACAAACTAGCATGAACGCTTCCTCGTCGTTCATTCGAGACTTATCAGGCCAGACTTGAGTTCGTAATCATTCACAGAAAGCTTTGGCTGTCGCTGGTTTTGTTGAATCCAGCTGCAGCTGAACACTGGGCTTTTTAGAAGCTGGCCAATGAAGAAGACTGCTGAAGCCATATTTTGTGTCTGCCAGTGTCCAACCACTCGTATCAGCGTCTGGGCATCTGCCGACGATGTTTGCTTTTCGTATTCTGTTGCCCCAAAATCAGCTAAACCAGAATCGGGAGCGATGTTGTTCTATGTTTTGCCGTACTAAGAAGTGTATGTAATGAGATATTCACATTTAATAAAGCGCACATGTAATGGAGAAAAAAAATAAATAATCCAAGTTTTTTTTCTTTTATAGTAGGGTCGATCATCAATCAATGAATGAAAAAAACGTATAGTAGCATTTGTCCGTGCCTCCACAGGTTGGATTGTCAACAAACAACAGCAAAGACAAGACTGACTAATTTGAACCCACATCACTCGTATGCGTGGATGGAGACACCTCATTAAAATCGCCCACCTTATCAAGTATCGACAAATCCTTGTAGAGATGGCATCCACTTGTGTAGCAGTACAAGAGACTGGTCTGAGACACACACTGTTTCGCGCCTGCCTCGAAATGCAACACAGGGTTAGCTTATCCTGTTGCATTTTTCTCCTCTTTTTCCCATACTGTTCATTTGCTACTCGGGAATTTCTATGCACTCGTCGACGAGTTTTTCTTGGCTTTTTGAATCTAGCCCCTGCCGGCCGCCTGGCGTCCTGTTAGCGTTAACCCGCCTAGTTCGGTCCTGTACAGTTTTTCTGCACGATTTGCACGCGTGGACTTTATACAGGAATACGATAGGTTTGTCTACGTCATCTGTAATGGGTCTTGCGGCGTCTGTTCATGCGCTGCCAGTGCGGATTTGCGGGAACAAAATGCTTCATTCGGCGTTTAACTTCGTCTCAAGACATACACATTCAGTAGGCGAAGTAATTTTTGCCAGCGGCAACGATTCAAGTGCTGAAGACGACACATTCTACACTGTTCATGTACAGAAGAAGGACTAAACATCCTTCTTCTGTACATGAACAAAACGCTAACATACAACTAGCTCTCCTTAAAGGATCTTATTAGCGAGTCACTTTTGTAGGTCTTAGATTTGGGATTTCGGCATAGACATTAATGAGGAATCCGTCTTCTACGCATCAATCCGTTGGACATCAGCGTAGACAAATCAGCGCCCCTATAAAAAGGACTTTCCATGTCCGTATATGTAGCAAAAAGATAATTTCGTCATTGATAAAGTAGTACAGCGAAGCTAAGATTAGACAGATAGGTTTGGTTCTATGTTTGCAAACAGAAGTTAAGAGAATATATTAAATTAAGGAACAACTTTGTGATGTTCCAAAGCAAAAAAAAGGAGAGAGGGTTTGAATCAAGAATTAAGCCTAACTATTAAAATAACGCTTGTAAAACAACTTTGTTCAGATCGAGTTTGTCGACAGCTTGACTTGTAAACCACTTGTATGTACCGAATCCTGTTTGTGTATTGAATAACAGGCTTAGCGATTGTTCGAACACTTATAACTTGGAAGAGTGGGTTCAGAGATGCGCCTTACGAAGCGAGACAACATATCTGAAAGTGGGTTATTGAACGTTTTATGGAAGAAGTTATGTAATTTTGAGTGTTACGGCCATATACAGCCATAAACAGTTCTTTAATATGAGCACCTAACAGGAGTCGACGTAAGGCGCTTTGACCATTTCTTTATTTGATATAAATGAACAGCCATGAACATGCCAAAAGCAATTTCCCGCGTATAGTAATTAAAATTTTCTACGCGAGCTAGGTATATTTTAGCTTACCTTTTTGCGGCTGCCAACCAGATTTCCTGCTTGTAGTCAATCTGAGAAGCTTCTGCATCAACCCCTTTGGAAATTCATGGACCGTTAGCACGACAGTCGGAAGCAGGTAGTTGATGACAATGCCAGAGCTCACCACCACACCTCAATTGTGTCCCGAATTGAACAAACGACTACTTAACATTGCTTATTCCTAGGTCAGTGGGGTTAAGGAGTTTTTATGCCCTAAAAAGCCAACTGGTGGCCAAGTACATGCCACGATTCATTTACTTCGGGAAGCCATAAACAGAGAAATTACATATGGGGACGCCAACTAATAGGGTATGTCTCTTTACAAGCCATCAAAGCGGTGGGAAAACTTCTCAAAAGTAATGAAGAACATTTCTAACGTGTGCTGAAAGGCATCATTCAAATTGATCCGACAATATATATACATATTTATATGTACAGGTATACTTCAATAGCGTCAGAGGCAATATCCCTTTGATGCCCGATTGTTTGCATAAAAGTTGTGCTACGCGAGTGCATTTCGTTTGAATAATATTCATTTTACGCCATCTACATAACTATATGATGAAGATCTGGAAATAAATGAAGGTCCATTTTGTGAAACTTCGTTTGCAGCTCAATGACCTGGACACCGTTTTCAGTAGACTTTGATAATGCTGTTTCACCAAGTGCCTAAATAGAACATCGTGACGCACGTCAGCACCTGTCTATTGTTAAACGTTGCTAGCAACACTTCCAATACAAAAGTGTCGGCATAGAACGACGGGTTTACTATCAGGCCCGGTACAGTCGTACATCTCACAGAGTACCTTGACAGGCGGGATGGATTGGACGATACCAAGATTTCTATGGGCAGGAAAGCTACTTCTTGTTAAACCTTATGAGCGTGAAGGGAGACAGGTGGCATTTTAGCCGTTCAACTGCTATCCACATCATCACATGGCAATGGGCGGATGCATTACAGCGAATTTCTTCTCTAGCTTACCCTAACTAAGTATTACCTTTTTCTGTACCTTTTGTGTTCAACAATGACTAAGGGATGTTAAACTTGAATCGTCTGATCTTTGAGTTCAAGTTCTGCTGATTAACTCCAGCTGTCATGACAATATGCACAGTTTTCTTTCGTACGCTGCGATTGGATCGGAAGTGATCAAAATGCCTGAGTCGCGAGCCAGTGGGAATCTATATATTAATATTCGGTCGAATAGCAGTTGCTTAGACAAACAACTGCTACCAATAACACCGGGGCTTTCTAGTCTCAGTGCATAAAAAATCGACTCTCGAGTTACGAATTTACAAGATCAGAGAGTAATCGTTTGTGTTAACGGAACAGGCTTTATCAAGTGTGAATATGCTGATTCGAGTGACCCAGCGTTTAGGTTCCTTAACCCGACGGCTCGGTCGAAGCTGCGACGAGATCGGCACCTGATTATATAGAAGTTCAAAAAGTGACAGTTGGAGACGAGACGGCACGCTATCGCTGGACGCTGACGTGCACTACCCAATAGAAAGGGATGCGGTGTGTAACTGGGACGATATGACAAAGCTTTGGGACTACACGTTTGGCCCACAGAGGATGGATATCAAGCCAGAAAAGTGCAAAACTCTCCTGACAGAGCCCCCATCAGCATCCTTGGAAAACAGATGGTTAAAATCACAGTATGGATTAATTTAAACGCATATTGCTGCTCTAAGTGTCCTTCATACGCGTACTTCATACGGATACCGGCATAGTGGTCGACTGTGGGGACGGTGTGACGAGCGTTTGTCCTGCAATCGGCGCATGTAGACTGCCACGTACTTGATGTTACCGGCAGAGACATCACCCCATACTTAAAACTATTGTTGTTAAAAGGTTATGAGTTTAACGAGTCGGCTGACTTCGAGATCGTTCAGTTAATAAAGGAGAGGCTGTGTCAACACAACGGGGTACTGTTGGCTCACCCGTGAAACCTATACTTCACCTAATGGCCGGCAGATGAAATTTGACGCAGAGCGCTACGAAGCTCCTGAAGTTCTATGTCAGCTTCGTTTGCTCGGTATGGAGAAAACAGGCATCTCTGAGACTGTGCTCCACACGATTCAGTCGCTGGGCCTGTACATGCGGCCAGAGATGTACAAGAACATTGTGCTATCGTGTAGGACCACAACGCTTCCTGGTCTGCAGTCCCGTCTCGAAGCAGAAATAAAAGCGCTTTACCTCAAACGCGTGCTCAAAGGCAACACCAACAGATTAGCCAGTAACAACATCTACGTTAAAGATCAACCATGTCGGATGCATGCTGCGTTCATTGGTGGCTCAATGTTGGCCTACGATGCGAAGGACCGCGCTGTGTTTTGGATCCTACGACATGATTACGAAGAAAAGGGTTAGACGACTTCCAATGAAAATGTTCATTATGCCGAAATTTCTATTGACATAACGTCAAGACTTTTCGGCCAATTCGAATATGTCCAATAGGAGCATCTTCAGAGACTTCTAGACGTCCAAATAACGCGACTTTTTCAATGTCTATGCTATCATTGCTGTAGCGTAAAGATTACTTGTGAATATATACAGCTATAATGTGACTCGTCGATATGTGATCTTCTGATGACCCAAACCTTCAATGCTTTTTGTTAATTCTGTTACCTCGCAAACCTTTTGATCTGGAGATCTCCGTTGCGTTAATTCACAACGGAGGTGGAAAAGCAAGTTCAAAGCTAATATTGACCCAGCTTTGTCAACCCGCAGGATGCCTTCAACTAAAATATGATCAATGTTAATGGAAATATCCATTCTGTTTTGTTATTTCGAAGCAAAAAAACATAGCTTTAATCATGGACAGTTACAGGTTTTATAATTCCTCTAAATTTTCAATAGAATGTGTTAAATAAACAGCATGTTTAAGTTTGCTCGAGCTTCTATAGAAACTAGGACCCTTCTTCAAGCATTGGCCCACCCATATCATAGGTTTCCCTAGGAACCAAAAACAGAACATTTTCTGTTTTTGGTTCCTAGGTCCTCGTACGAGGTGAAGCTTGATAATTTCGGAAGTTTTTTGGGATAGGTCATCCGTAGCATAGAACAAATGGAACGTGCGAACCCCGAGAAAGAACTGAAATAGTGCGATAATCAGCTGGACATTGACGATAGAATGTTTGCCCCCATCGCGAACATTTGGGAGGTCACCTTAGCAATATGGCCGAAATGTTTTAGCAATAATATGTATGCGCCAAATATAAACTTCTGTTATGAGGCTGGTGGATAGTGTACATATTATTGTGAGTCCTCTCTGCTAGTCGCAGATGTTCAACGTTTGCCAGCCTATTATTGCTTTATTGAAAACAAACATATGCAATTGGCTTGTCCGAAGGATAAAAACGGCTCCCTGTATATCCAAGATCTGCCTTTATAAGAATAACACACGTTGTTACGTCAGGAGCATTTGAATGATATAACTGACGGTTGGGTTTGATCATGCCGAGACCATTACCCATTAATTCTTAATTTTTTTCTTAAATTCTACTCTGAATCTAGAACAATGATACATGCCCGGCGGCTACACGTAAGATTAAATTGATAAAGATTAGAAAAAAAAAAGTCTATATTGTTATCACTTGCGTTCAGCTGCTCCAGGTGCTGAAATCTGAGGTTTCAAACTCGATGCATCAGTTGCCTAACTTTCTGGTGTTAGCTCCATCTACATACACCCTTAGACCTATTTCTTGTTACAGCAAAGCCCAACATAATTAATAAGCGTTCGTGAAGCTCGTGAACACTATCGACGAAGTATCGGTAGCACGGATCACTGATGCATCGTCGGTTGACCGAAATGAAGCATCGCACTCCTCAATGCCTGGAGCATCGAGGATACATAAATTACAAGGATAAACAAGCAAGATTCAACACACGGCTCAGTAACGGACGACGTTTAAGTAGAAGCAAGTCAAGCGTATATAAATTTATCTTGTGCACAATTACTCATATTAAGCACACATGTTTTTTTTTTTTTTGTTTATAGAATTTTATTATCTAGATATAACGACGGTCATGCGCTTCAACCAAATCTGGTACGAATCTGGTAGCGCTAAAATATGGGAGAAAATAGCGTGTTAGCATAACAATTTCTGCTAGCTGAAGAAACATTCTGACTATAATCTCTATATGTATTTAAAGTGCGTTTTTAATGTACATACGGATACCAGCTTGTTGATCTTAGTTCTAGAAAACCCAGATGAAAAACACATAACATTTTCACATGGAAAAGTAGGTGTAGTGTTAGCCGTGGAGCAAATAAATAAATAACATATGTATAATAATTAATTTCGCGTAAAATGTATTTGTAAATAATGTAAAATGTAAATATTATAATTACAGCTACCGCAAATCATAACAGTCACTTGCAGCAACATTATTTACATATTCTAATTAATGGCTTTATATATACATAGGAGAAAAAGTACAGGGATCAAACTGTGCGCTCGGTTTCACAACGATATGTTTGCAGTATTTCGAAAATAACCCGCTTGACAGTACTAGCAGGCCACCTTGGCAGATAAACAACCCCCTCGAAGTCAGCCAGGCGCTTCTGAGGTGAAATGATTGTTGTCGGATACTAAGCTGTCTTCGATAAAGCCCTGTGGGCCATATGGCGGCAATGTTTAACAGTCGGATACAAGCCTTTCTTTCCCTCCAAGAGACATCAGCAGAAAATGTAGCCGTGTGAAGCAAAACAGCCGAAAAAAAGGCGAAATGGTAAAAGGTACAGATGAACCTAGAGAAGGTCCCGATTCATGCTGAGCGAAAGTTTATCACGCTGAGGAGTGGTAGGACACGCAAACTGGATGCTTAAGATCTCACAGGTCAATTTAGGCTGCTATTGAGGGGCGCACGACATGCTCAACCCAGCGGTCCAGACGCTAGATATTCACCTCTGCCTGCTTAGTGAGCCACACATGTCACCGAGTACTTCGACTGTTGAACGCAAATGGCATCGCCCACATGGCGCTGAGACTACTTAGATCAATACAGACGAGGCGTCGTCAATGGTATTGAGATTCTACTAGTCGAGAAATAAGAGATTTCGAGCACGCTCTGGAGCAGAATGGCAAGAAGGTTATCCTCGCTAGCGAACATTATTTACGAGAATAGCCTGTAGAACAGAAGCAGGTTGTCACAATGCTGTATTGCAGAAGTGGCAAAAACCATACGTTCAGGATGCATGCTAAGCTTGGCCAGGGACATCGATACTCACCCTAATTCCGAGTATCGCCACATGGTCTGACTGGCCAAAAGAAACAAATCAACTATCACGAAACCCAAGTCTTGATAGACCACGGCCAGGTTCAGGTATATATGATGAAAACTAGCCAAACCTAGATGGCTATGCGTGCATAGAGAAGACTACGGGCTTACGCATCACAGGGCCCACACCGCAACGGCCAAACAAATCATGAAAAGCGTGGTCAAAATAAGAGAAGTTATGGGTTCCTAGCTCGAGCTTTTTTGGCGGCGTCGTCGTGCGAAAAAGAAGTGGAGTTGAATTGTGAAAGACAACGACAGGTTAAAGGATCCCATGCGGATTCTAGGGTAGGAAGGACGCAGACAGTACCCTGTTCAGCTCTAGATTTTAAACTTTCTGGGCCTTATAGGGGTTATTCCCAACGATCGCAGTTAGTAGGTAACACACAGATTTCTCATGCTTTCTCATGCAAGTTAGTGCGCAACTACTGAATATCCAAACAGTAAGATTTGGGCTCCCATTGAACGCTATTCATCGATTCTATCAAGACGTACTCTAAAAAAGTAGAAAAAAAGGTAAAGTCCCACTAAGGGAGGGCGGGTACAACGCTTTGAGTATTTTGATAATGTTAAATTGACTCAGATAGATATATAACCTTGCATTGAAGTGTCTTGATTAATTTCATTAAGTAATGTGACGAGATTAGACTCTTATTGTCAGTTCACAGGTGCGATGGTGTGCTTCTTACCGGCAGTATAAATTTAAAGCTTGATTATATATACTGAAAAGAAGTTAGCTGGATAAGGCTGAAGTTGATGAGAACCACCTACCCATATGAAACTGTAGGAGGCCCATAGCTTATTTCTGCTTCTCGATGCGCCTGTGGATCAATAGAGCTTTAACTTTGAATAGCAATAGAATTGGGAGTACCGACGGATCACTTAGGACGAATTAAAGAAAACAGAGAATTTTCGATTCATTATGAAAAGCTCTATCTACGGTCATTATCGAATAATCTGAAAGTAGTATATTTCTTATGTACTAATTATATTGAAATAATCGAGTGCTCATTGTCAATGTCATATAATAACGTGTAACATAATAATATAATACGATGTTATTATCAATTCCTTTCCTCTATATTGTGTATAATTGAGCAGCACATACGTAAAAATCATCATTTATTTACTCACATCAAAAAAATATGTATGCACTATACATAAATTGGCATCTAGGCATGTTTTTTTCTGACACGTAAAAGAGACGATAGACGCATTATGCAATTCAACGCAGGGTACGGCCAGGAAGTTTTTATCCATTCTTCGACTTAACAACACCCGGTACAGCATCAAATTTTATTCCAATAGATGCTGCTTGAATTTTCGAGCTATACTTTTTACACTCAATTGGTGCGTCCAAGAAAAAAACAAGTGATCGTAAATGTTATGTCCTTGTCATAGTGGTGTCCTTAAAGGCAAAACAAACGGCCCACGTTCGAGAGAGGCGGCCCACACTTTGTGTGATGCTAAAGTGCCAGGCGTTTGAAGCAATGCTTAGTCTACACAATACCGATCTGAAAACTTTATTTCCGGAAAATGATAAGCGACAATAAACAACCTATAGTAAAAGATTTACAAAAAAAAAGAAGGTCTAGAGGACATAGTCGCAGTGTAGATCAGTTATGCAATACGAAATACGTTTAGATTAGCCACATACTGTCTTAGCCATCGAAGTAGCTATCGATTTTCTTCGATACTTTTAGCTTAGTCATGAAAAAATATTATAGGCCGCTGTCGAATTCATTCGTCAGTCAAAAAAACAGCCAAAAATAATTTGTGGCCAAAAGTTATATTTCTTTAGGAACTCTACTACAGTATAAAATAGGGAAGAACCGTTTCGGATCTGAAGCTTAACGTGCGTGTAAAGATGGCGACGGACTATATAAATGTATTGCAACTTATTTTCTATAAATTCTAATGAATGTAGGATCTGCAAATATAGAGAGTGGACAAAATTACTGTGCGAAGACTCTATGCGAATTAACGTAATCAAGCGTACAAAATTCATAACGGCCTGACGATGTATAAGTTATTTTTTTTTCTTTCGAGTGAGATAAAGTATTGTTCTAAAATATTCCAAAAGCAATTATTGCTTTCTTCGAGGTCATTGAGCTGTGCGTGCGCGCTTCGTGGGTAAGTGACACTGGGGCGGCACCGCTAACTTGAAAAGATCTGAAAAACTAAATTTTATTTGAATGAATTTGCACTGGAACACCAGAGTAGTAATGAAGAGAAGAAGAAAGTTAGATTTTTTTTACGTATGGCAGGCACACTTCTGAATTGCCTAATATTTTTCATCAGATGGCGTCGTAAAAAAGCGGTAGAAACGCCTTTTTTTGTGCGCTAGTAATTCGAAATAGAACGGTAGAGAGAGAGAGTTAATATTATAGTTAATCATCCTATATAATATTGTGACCCAAGCAATATTTTTTTTTTCGACGAGCTTTGTTTTCTAACTACCCCGATGACAATTTTGCCCGTTATCATCGAAAAAACCGGTTTAAGTGTCTCAGGGGGCTCCGATGAATAGTCCGCTTCCAACGTCCAGTTATCATCCTGTCAACTTGTATCCCACCGTCTAGCCCTTTGGGTAAACAAAATATATATAAATTAATTTATAAAAAGCAAACGCATTAAAAGATAGGCAAGCAATGTAATAAACTGCCTTTTTATCTCGACTTCTTGTTTCAGCCTCTCGACTTGGAATTACTACAGCTGTTCGTTAAACGAAGTTATGTCTCCTCCTTGTACAATTCAGGCTTTTCTTCAGGGCGGAGTGTTAAAACACCATCGTTTTATAATCGATTGCTTGTACAACTAAGCAAACATTGAACGTAAATGTATTTTATTGAAAAAAAAACCTATATGGGATAACGACAAAGGTGAGCACGATGCATGTGAAGACTACCTAATTGATCTGTAACAACAAAGTAGTCTGACATATAGTTGATAATCCCTTTGGCAACTTACCATCGGAGCGGTGACAGAATAATATTCTTAGACAAGAGCCATATAGTTAACGACAAACGACTATAATGTCGTGAAGTTGTGCCAAGCATTACGCGCTAAATAGGCAGCCGAAATGAATATTTGTACGAGCTGTTGTTGATGTACGAGTTGGTCAATGCTGCTATCACAATCGCGAAGGCACACAGATGAATTTATGGCCGCCAAGGTTTACAGTGAACGGTTCGGCTTGAATGCCGATTCGAGTGGGCTATAGGTGATGATACAAATCAAAAAGCCCGTGGTCTGTTCGGGGTGAGAGCGGACATGCTGATCGATCTGACCTACAGGCAAAGAGTGCGTATGCAGGAAACTAGATTGGGGCTAAAGTAGGGAGTAGGCGTGAGGATAGCAAAAGATCTTTTCGATCGATATCCCGTTAGCGGCTCACCTATTGAACAGGGCCGAACCTAGGTCAATGAATGAAACAGACTAAAAAAAACACTTTTCCGTCCATCTGAGCTCAAACGGGCTACACTCGCTATCAGCCTGGATTATACAATGAATTGTTCCGGCACAACGCGAGGTCTATTTTCACTTGTATTTTTCGTAACTACCGTATGCGAATTATTTTTTCTAATAAACGTCGTGTGTACGACGAATACAGTTCAACTAGAACTATGATTATATCCTACATAGTATGCAAGTAGTTCCTGTTCGCGCGTATTTTTCGAAATGACTGGAAGGGAATTTCTAAAAAAAAAAACAAAGCAGCACACGGCCCAACTTTAACAGGGGCGGGCACTCCAACTTTGGATGCTGTCGAAAACGAACAGGCTGTGGAATCAATGTACCGCAAAACTCACCTAGGCTCAGGCATTTAAACGTTGGTCCTGAACGCCTAATGTTAAAGACCCCAAAGCGACGAGTGCGTCGTAACGTCCATACAGAATAACACAACAAACACCTTCAATAATGATGCAAACGCTTATTATAAAAATCTATTGTATATCCAAAATGCTTTGCTTGCAAAAGAGCGTTACTTTATTGTCAATGTGTTGGTTACCAGAACCAAGATTCTCACCCAATCCCTTCTTTTTAGCAAAAAATCATCCAAGTCAAAATAAATCGTTGACGAGTTTTAATTCTGTACAAGCTATCGAAATCATTATTAAATGGTAAGGGGACATATCACTAATGATAAGCCTGACCCAGGCTGTCTGAGCTTATCCCTAATGTAATGTGGGTGTAGTAAAACACGCACTTAACCCATTCTTCCGCTGCATAAATGAAACAATTTAGATTTAGGGTGGAGTCCGCATAGGAAAGACTTACGAGGGAAGCATCTGTGAAGATGGTGTCTAAATCGCAGACACACTCTCCTATATATATATATATATATATTTTGAGATAGCCGAGATTTTGTGGTTGACGACTTGCTTTTCCTAATACCGCATGGTGCATTCAGTGCCGTTGGTAGTGATTCCCTAGAAAACACTAAAGTCAGAAGTTTTGTAGTACAGACCGTGCAGGTATTTGTTACGCTCCAAAAAGACAATTTCGTTAAAAATTACATGAACCCACCGGCTCATAATTTCTTGATTTTGGTACATATTAGTATAAGCAGAAGGTAAAGCGTACTTCAATAAAACGTCGCACAAATTTATGGAAGAGGTACCACAGTGCGTCTGCCTGCTAACCGCAAAAATAGGGAAGCGGTGCAGCCTACAGACATTTTGATCTTTCGGTAAAAATCATAGCAATGGGAAAGGCGAGAAATAGAATAACCTTTCTACTGCTTGTACTGAAACCTACCCCCGGGGGAGGAGGGGGAGGGGGAGAGGGAAAGAGACAGCTGAGGGAATTTCTTTGAAGGTAGCGCATTACCAGCATGCTGTTCATTGGCGTATGGGTTTGAAATCGACTAGAATGAGTTTGCTCGCTTACGCGTACTCTACAATTGATAAAGGCTGGAGTGGACAAAACGTATATGGTTTGGTAGAAGTATTTTTCGTAATCCTTCTACCTGAAGGATGGAATATGTGATGCTAGATGAAGAAAGTAACATTAGAATAGAGTAATGTTTGGTCTAATCGTATAAAGCTGGGCCGTTATCTATTCCCGGGGGGACTGCATTGAAAAGTTGGGTAAGCCATCAGTTAAGACTCGCACCTTGGTCATCTGTATTTTAATCTTCCGAAAGGCTTCCCGATTATTTTTAGTGATTTTGCGTCTTTGGTAACAACTTTGTATAGGAATATCATGTTGCTAACATTTCTCTATTAACTTCCTGTGCAAAATTCGCCCTTTTAAAGGATGCCTGCAGAGAAGTACTCTAAAAATTTACTAGTCAGGCGAAACGGATCGCAGACATCGTGTTCCGACAACAAAAGTAGAAGAAGATCTTCAAATGCTTGGTAGCCATACACACATCCTCGAACTACTTAAAAAAGTACGGCAGGACCACTCCTTTGTATGGCCTAAATTGGATATGTAAAAAAAATGGCACTATTTATTTGATATTATTAATCTACTTTTACGAGTAAACAAGACATTCGTGCACCGTTGTATCCGGATTTCTCCTCACTAATAGCACCGTTTACCAGTCCGGCCTCGACGCAGTTCGTGTTAATGTTACGAACCGCCTCAAACCCAAACGGCGCTCGAAGGTCTTCGGCCATTTTAGACTCGTTCTTCAATCTTCTAGTAGATCTTGCTTCGGCTTGTAGTGCTGCGTAACGAGCCCGATGAACTGATCTGTTTACTAGGCCTTTCCAACATCACATACGAGCCGACACAGTTGCGCACGCACTTAGCGTACCTATCGCAGGCGAGAGCTGCCGCCAAAGCCCTCATTCGCCATCAGTGGCCCATCGGCGCCAGTGAGAAGTGTGCCTTAAAATTGGCGCCACGCGCGACGAACTACTGGCTCTGACTTCTGTTGTCTACAAATAGTATCCTTCGTTACCATTCGTCGCCGCTTACCTGTACCGTAGCAATAGATCGTAGCGACTACGTACACGGCACAACGGATATAGAACATTCAAACAGATCGGTCTGTACGCTATGCTCATGTCTGTTAAGATACACCGTCACATATATAGGCTCTTCGTACGGACACTTCATACGAATCACCGCTGCTGCTACGGCGGCGGCGGCGTTGCTGCCAGTTACTGCCGTACAGGAGCCCCAGCCACTACAGCGGTCGCGGACGTTGCAGCTGCAATGGCACTGGTGAATATCGCTTGTGGAGACGTTAGCGAGAAAAGGAGGTAGCATCAGTTAGTCCGGCCTGGCTTCATTCGTTAGTGGTGCTACTGCCTTTGCTTGAGCTGCTGCGGCCACCAGCCTTCGTTGCCGGGAACATCTGCGCAGAACTGCTTCTTCGCTTGTCGCAAAAACATCGCCACGATATTGAGACCCAGAGACACGAAAACAACGGTAATACTATTGAGACTACACGGTGCCTGGTAGGCAGGCAGGCAGGCAGGCTATGCTAGCGTGATTGGCTGTCGTGTCCGTTCTGTTACCGGCCCGCCTTGTTTGGTTGACGCTATTTCTTGACGATGCGGCATGCGGCTATTTGTGTTTTGGCTTGTTCCTGCTTACGTTGGTACCGATGGCAGCGAAAACAGTATTAGCAAGGGCAATGGTAAAGCTGCTCGTCAACGTGCGATACTGGATGCATCTATTTTGTAGTCTGCCTTATTAACTGATACAATTGTATGGCAACGGGTCATTACGCCAGCTATCGTTTGTCTTGGACAGACTATCTTCTTGTCAAAAAAAACGTTCCCTAAAACCTAAACTGGATAAACTGATATAATCTCGTTTTACACTATAAGCCGAGAATGATAATCATATTAATAATAATTCTGACGTAAGATTTTGTCACATAATAGCTATGTATTGCCCTTGTTCAACTAGCCCGTCGTTGTCAAAGCAAATACAATGCCCCTGAAATAGGCTGATTTGAATTTTAGCCATGGGCGGCCGTGGCCAGACTTGACATGACGAATCATTATGGAATGACAAATCCAAGCGATCATCTTAACTAGCGAATTGTTAGACTGAATATCCATTAATGCAGATCGTATCTAGAAATTTTGTTACGATTTGACACGCAGCCGTTGGGGAACCACAAGCTACCCCAGCACCCCACCAAAATCATGCAGTGTTTTGGTTCTACGAACTATTAATGCCTTATCGTCTATGTGCTCGCCAATCTGGCCCGATTCACGAGTCTTCAATGAGAACAAAACAATCCTGCGCTACATAGTATATATAAATTAAGCATATCAATTTCCAATATATACCCAAGTTTCTCAGTGAAAGTAGCTATTCTGCTAGTCATTTTTATTTAAATCTAAGTTCAGTCTATACTAATGATGCTTTTTTAATAATAATCATGTCTCCGCGATACGGCAGTAAGTAGCCTACCAAACGCAACAACAAGTAACGGTGCAGGTACGAATGCAGACGTCGACAGCATTGCCTAAAGGCTTGAGTCATAGACATAAAATACGAGAGATACAGAATTTTTTCCCAATAAGTTGATTCATAAATTCTTTTTACTAGTGCTGGCTTCAGCATATTTTCTCCCTTAGCGACTTTAGCCAGTGTCTTCTAACTGAACTACCGGCCCCATTGACACCTTTCTCTCTCCATGATTCTGAGTGGATATTTGTTTTAAAACAGACTCCTGTCCTTCGAAGAAACCCCCTTTTTCGTTCAAGAAGTTGGAAAGGCCGCATGGTCTGTCGACGTTTTTCGACCTGCCCTTCTTTGAGCTTCGTAAACCTCGTCACGTACTTGTCGTACGCAACCTATTGTGTTGCTGGTTTGATTCTGAAGCGCCGAGCTCATACTGGCGTTACTGTGGTGTGTTTTCTTGAGCATTTCAGTTCAGTCAACTGTTTGGCTTATTTTATGGTGAAATCGAAAAGCGTACCTCGTAGGTAAGTCGTACAAGGTAAGGTTCCTTGTGGCCTATTCCCTTTTCGCTTGTTCGAAGTGACAGGAGATTTTCCCATCGTGTCCTCACCTTGTGAGGGTGGGCTGAAACCTGTGCGCATTAACGGGGGGGCAATTGTTGACAGTTTATCCACTTAACATCATCAAATATGTTTTCAGCTTTGATATTGGACCAGCTGTTACAGTTATCTTAACATTCGTTACGCGTCCCTTGATAAAAGCAGAGAGGAACGATTTTGAGTCCGTCTGAAGTCGATTTGGGACTATTGTTTAATAAAAGGAATACACTTTGTCGTTGATAGATTTTAATGTGAACCAACATAATCGACCATTAGGCTTAAGCTAAGGGGATATGATTTAGTTAGGAACCAAGTTCCCAGTGACGGTAGCTCGATAGGCAACCTCTTCTAAAAATACATTTCATATTCCACTGAATCCAAAAATGTGTCTCAAGTTTATATCGGACATTTGCACTTCCTCTGTGATTGTTCTTGACGACGATCTGTCTAAGCATGACCAGATCTTCCACTCGATAGCATTGGGGGTATGTTGCATTCTACCTCGACGATCGGACTAACCGAATTGTTTTAGCAGAAATGCCCTGATGGTGGTCTCAAAGCCCAAAAGTGGCTTTCGCATTTTGATTCTTCTATTTAAGCACCTAAACGCTACTCTAAGCGAACAGATCCGCAGTCGATGTGGTGCTTATGCTCGCTCGGCCATAGCCTGAATAGTCTCCACTGCTATGAAGAGCGTCGTACTTGCAAGAAGAAATATTCTTCATTCATTGAATGCAGACGAACGCACTGTATTGGTCGAGTTGTTTATTTAATCTTTCTAGTTATCAACACTAAATTGTATTTCGCTAAATCCGCAAGCACGTGACGACCCTTCTCTATTCTAGTAATCAACACACAATGTATAAGCTGTTCTAGCGTATGCACAGTTATATCAGCTGTTTTCAAATTTGGCCTATCACAAAGTGCGAATTCACCCAAGTTTTATTAGCTTAGGCCTTTTCGTTTTCTATCATACTTTTGTTTAGCGTGCATCTAGAGATACTGCCCTCGGATGTTCCCTTGCGCCTTTTCATAGCCTGCAGTAGAGAAGGTGTCAATTGATTGTTACTATGGTCGTGAACAAATTTAGATATTGTTCGAGCTGTAAACGATCGACAGGCGAATTGTATCGGACAGACCGACCAGATTGCGCATAGCTGGTCTGATCCCGTCATACACGATTTAGCTTGAGTGGCATTATCGTATGACGCACCCCAATTATATAGCCCGTTATATATAGGTTCTTATAGCCCGAAACGTAAACAGTTCGTTCGAATGGAGTTGACGCCAAATGAACGCGCATCCTTTACTGGACAGAGGTCTGTATAGTCAGTGAGATTTTATGCGGCGCAAACAGCGTCGAAGTTGCCTGCTCAAGGTCATGCAAGTGACGAACAGGGTACGTGTCCACACGAGCACCTTGTGCCGAATTGGCCTTCTCATGGCATCTTTGTTTACATACGATTCATCGAGCGGTCGCGCCGGTGAAACATGCTACAACTTCGAACAACGTTCGCAGACGCGGTGTCTGGACTCACCCTCTAAGGCGAACTCGAGACATCGTTTCGCTAATCTCCTAATGCGCGCATATTTTTCGACATGAGACCCGTATCCCTATTCGATCTCTCTCCGCGCTTTCGGCCCTTGCAATCCGTTCGCTATGGGACCACAGTTCTCTGAGTTGTGGATCTAATTTGCGAGGGACCTTTAACCCCTTCTGTGGACTGCGTGTTTGTATGTTGGCATGACTGCCTAACTGGAGTTTTATTGCCGAAACGACTAAGCCAGTTACCGAAAGTTGCACAGTGTCTATCATGATTTTGCAGAACATCATTGGGATATCGTATATCAGGTCTACCCAATGTTGCTGCTGATTCAGAGCAAGTTCAACTTGTCTTCGAACGAAAGAAACCTCTTCGGATCTACTTCCTTATTTAATGGCGCGTGCTTCCGATCGATTAATGAAACTCACTCTGTGATGTGATAAAGCACTTTCATTATTTTACCTTGATGAAGTCATCAAGGCCTTCAATGCTAGTATCTTTTATGCTATCAGTTAGTGCTACAACATTTAAGCAAACACTCAAAACTGGGCAGGCAGATCGACCGAGATGTTCTGATGTAGTGCGATCTGAAATCATTCTCTGGGCGCGACCTATCGGCGAAGTCGTGGAGTTCATGGCTACAGGCGGGGCCGACCCAACGGTTTGCGGCGGACCTTGTTGTGGAACTTCGAGGAAGCGCAACAATCCAGAAAGAAAAGCGCGCTAAATTCGAATCAAGGCAACCACGTGACAACGTAGCGCGGTGTAGTAGTAACAGGTATCGATTATACGGGAAATGTTTTCGCCTTTGGCTGTATCTAGAGTTTGCAATCCGACAGGGAAATGATCGGTTCTTGTATAATTGCTTCTGTCGGAAACGAACGAGTCGATTTGCATTAGAAACTTAAAAGAAAGCGATACATGTTTAATGATGATAAATCCGTGCTACACGTCTATAACAAGTTAATACAGACTAAAGAAAATTCTTTCAGGAAAATTGCGGGGTTTTACTAACGACTACTGAAAGCGACGATAAGCGGATCTCCTTACGGCTCCTATACACAAGACGTCCTGTTCGTCGAGCGGTAGATGCTGGACCAATGATGTCCGTACAGGGTCTTCGAATGGATGGAGAACTCGAACCAGCTCGTAGTTTTGTGCCGGCTCGTGCCCTAACAAAAAGAAAGAAACACGCTCAGTACACAGCCCAACACTGGGTAGCCCGATTTAGGCGTATTTTTTTACGGGATTTCACGGCTGGCCCATTCTATTCAGTTGAACTGAGGTAGAACCCACGTACATCGCCGTCGAGCTGAAAATGAAGCTATTAAAAAATCATTAGTGATTCGCTGAAGACATCTCGCCGATACAGGGCAATGAGTCTAGAACATTTAACCCTTCTGTGCAGTGGGGCCCTGTATCGCCGATATTCAGGCCGTGACCTCCCAAAGACCTTCTAAAAGGTTCGCATGTGGAGGTCAGTCCGGATCACCGTACTGTCGGCTGATGTTCCTTACAGGAGTTCACGCTACACTCAGGAGATCATCGCCGAGTTCATCGGTAAGACTGTCTGCTGGTTTAAAATGTTGCCCGAAAGCGACTTCTTACTGAACGGCTCACGCACATGTTCACATAGGCTCACAGAGAGGGCAGCCTCAAGTTAGGATACGGTGCAAAAGAATGAATACCAATGGACCCGATCCTCTGCTAAGTCCTTGCTAATTGCTCTAAATAATAGTCTGCTACCGGAGTTCAACCAACGGCACGCATCGATCCGTTCGCTGACCGTCATGGAATTGTATCTCTCGGTCATGCGACAGGCCGCGAAAGTCACTTTTCGTTGCTACATGCATATTATTTAATAATAGCAGTACTGGGGGTAAATCAGTGAATTAGTCTAGGCACTCCGAAGCAAAGTCTTTTCCCCCGCGCAGCCCCCAACGTTCTAAAAAATTCCACGTATGTTTAGACATGCTTTTTTGGCTTCTTTACAACTGGACAATGTCATCCAGAGCTTATTGATCCGCGATCTGATGACATAAGCCTACCTAATTGTGGCTCTACAGAAAACGCTCCATTGACTTATAATGTATCCTGTTCCAAACGTGGTCACTGTTCGTTGAATACGCCTTTATCGCATTTCAATAGATAGCTTAGCAGATATCTTCTTTCAGCGCCTGTTCTAATTAGACCAATAGGGATTCAGGTTAAACACACGACGGGTTAACCAAGGAGTTACAAAGGTTAAATATTCTCCAATCGACCCCTGATTACTCGGCATTTTACGAGCGTGATTAGCTATTTGCACGTAACGTGAGTCGAATAGTGCGACTTCAATCAACAGGAAGACTCTGAGGTGGCCTTTCATTGAGCTGGCCTTACCGGTGAGACCTTAACGGTCCAGTTTTTCAAATTTGTTGAAGGGTTAATTGAGTGATCACATGGCAGGAGTTTTATTCGGAACTGACAACAAAATAAATCCTTCGTGTGATCAGTAGTGGAGCTCTCCTTTGTGCCCATACTTTTGCATTAGTCAGGACTGGCCTCTAAGATTTACGGTGAAATCAAAAACATGTCCATCGATGAAGTCGATTAAATAGAATCATTAATTAACTTAACTTCAATTCGGAAGACGCTACACAAGTTTGCTGCAAATAAAGCTTCGCTAGTGGAATATTCCTCCTGCTGCCATTGTTTCTGATTTACATATTTATGTGGCTAGGCCAGAATGTTCCGAAGCACCTGTGGCTACGACAAACACGATCCAGTCCATGCTCAGATCTGATTTTCGGTCGCCTGAATTAGAAGTTACCCGTCTGCCTAATAAAGGTCGAAACTCGATAGTTGTGCTCGTTTCAGCAGCTTCACGCAATCTGTTTTCATGTATAGATGCTATCTGGGTTTATGGCTTATCACTGAAAAAATGTTTACCCATTAACATATACATATGTCGCGCGCCGTATTCGCTAGAGCATTTATTTTTACCAGATAAGACGCCTGTGAATTATTATTCAAGTCATTCTATACTCATTGAAACGTATGGCTTTCTACAGACCCGCTACAGATCCCGTGAGTCAATCGGAGTGAATTGTTGCTGGAACTGTAACCTATGGCATTCGATTATCTTAGAGAAGCATCAGTAAAACACAATGGCTGGCTAACTCATTAGCTAAAAGCGTCAACCGCGTATCAGTGTGTACGCCAAAAGTAAAATTGGTCTATTTCAGATGAAGGTATCACATTTGCAACAGCGAGAGAACGTCTTCCGCCGTCCCTATTGGGCCGTGCAAGCAGTCAACTTCTGTTTCGTTTTTGTCCCCACAGTCAAAGACATACACAGTGCCTTTCCAAGACAAGAAGCGTCAGGATCCGATAGCCAGCGGTCGGAAAACGGCTGAAGCGTCCAGGTGACGCGTGCAGCCGGCGCGTGTTGGCAGTGGCGCGCGACAGTTGTTAATCATACGTTCGTTTTTAAAGGTGGTGGAAAGATAGATAAACTTGTTCGGCAATGTTCCTTCGATCGTTACATTGTTCCGTAAACTCTTCCCGTCATGCGAATACGCAGTGGGGATTCGCTTTACGCCTGCGTCCCTCCCCCCGCTCCCCCGTGCTTTTGAGGGTTCTTTGCGTGACCAAGCCTTGCGTTGGGAATCATCGATGTCGCCGCATAGACTGTCGGTTAAAAAAGTAACCGCACGAACAAGATGTTTTCTAGTGGAATCATAAGATTCGAAATGTCAGTCGTCCTTAGAGAATGATTAATTTTTGCAAGATAACAAATGAAGTACACTAATATTCCTACTGTATTTTCGTAAAACGTTTATTTTTGTCAAGTATCACCTGTATCCTATATGAAGCACATTTTGACGTCAGCATTCCTATACTCCGATGAAAGACATTTTGGTAAATATCGCCTAAATCATCATTTTGCAGAGCAAGGAAGCGGCAGTCGGATGGATTTATGTTAGGGACTTCAATTGGCGATCGCTTGTTGGTCGTCTACTGTTTTGGTGTAGTCACAAGTAAACGTTGCGGCTGCAAGCGCCTTCCACTCATACGAGTCCGTTCGGTATAAAATGTGACCTTGAATGGTTCAAAGCAGTTCCCGTTGCTAGTGTGGTAAGACAGTTGGCCTAAGTTCTCAGGCGAAGTAAGTTAAAGAACTGAATACGTTTCATATTCCTCTTTGAACATGAAACGTATTTAGTTTTTTTATGCACCTATCACAAATGAATAGATGTAAAAAAAATCAGGCTAGAAACGCTGAATTGCTGGGTGCCATTGTCTTCCCCAAGGACCGGAACAACAATTCATTTATCCTCATTGGATAATTTCGTCAGCCGCCATTAAATGCATTGCCTGACCTATTCTAAATCGTTCTGCTCAACAGCACTGTCCTAGTTTGTAAAAGGACTCAGTCCTTCAGACCAGTGTCACACTCTCACTGACGCAACAGCTGCCAGTGTATCAATTCAGGCAAACAAGACGTGTATATATCGCAAGTTCTCTGATAAATCCTCACTTGGTCACCTCCGATTGTACTGACGGTTGAGATCAATAGTGGCCCATGTAGTGCACATGGGGTCCCCTTGAAGTCATCCGTTAGCTACTACTGTAAGTCGTGGGTAACCTTCGAACCGTCAATAGCAAAGCGATGTCTAAAAGGTTTTAGGGTCACCGGTGATCTGTGACAGTTGACCGACGACTTGGCACGATAATCGACGCGACACTGACAGCCACGTTTCGCAAGACATTCTATTAATCAGTAATGAAAAGTGCTGCACGTAGCAGGACCCCCACTCCACTGAACTGAGACGACGTGTGCAACTGTTAACGACAGCTTCTGACGAACGCATGCTCGTGCCTACCGTTTTGGATCCGTACTAGCCTGCAAGTACCTATCAGATTTAAATTTGCCTATGTTTGCGTTTGTATCCTACCGGTTTCACTTCAGCTGTTACTGGAACAAATGCAAGAATGCCGCAAAACAGGCAGAACGAAAAAAAAAACGTCGCATGTCGCTCGGCCCGGGTGACAGTTGGAATTAACTATTCTCTTGAAGGTTACGGGAATATCTAGAAAAGATGGCAGAAGCTAAATACACTCATGTGATTATGCTTAGAATAATAGGTAGATAGAAGTGTGGTAAAAGACGACGTAGCAATCGATATACATAAACGATCTGCAGACGTCGACTGCACGCAGTAGTCGAAATGAAGATGTTAGCACTTGGATCTTCTCGGAATTTAGGGATCATACACTGACCGGGTTCCCCGAAGGCATTTAATTCAGTTAGGAGGAAACGATCCATATGATACTTATCGTTGCTTTCGTATACCCGCCACGCTCCGCTTGGCTGGAGGTCTAATTTTCGGCTACTACGATATAGAGGGGTGCATTCAAACAAACAGTAAAAAGAAATAACTATGAGATCGGTTATCCGCTAAACGTTTGGTGTGCGTCAATAATCGAACCGGTGCGATCAGACATTTTCCTATAATTTGTAAAAACGCCGTCTGATATTGAATTACGCTCAGGCAAAAATACTTGAAGACATGCAGAAGTGCGGGTGGCATACGTGCTTCACTGACGACAAATGTCATGCCATCGATCGTAAATGTACATACATGAAATATAGTTACGTTACTATACTATGAAATCATCATCTATTCTAATGTCGATTGACGGTGTGCTCTGCCTAAATTCACATATAAAAAAAAACTAATTTTTAAAAAATCTTCCCGTGAGCATTGTTCCATCATCGGTACTTTTCAAAGCGGAAGTTAATACAGGCGCAGACTAAGGATGTCCACAGTTTCTGCTATCGACATACATGCCACTTTCCGCTGGAGGCAAAGGTTCCGGAAGTAGGCCCGGTAGCCTAATATATGCTTTGGACCGAGACCACCTCGTTTTTTGAGTCAAACAGGACTCCTCTGCACTTGCATGTAAATTGTATTTAGGTTATGGAACAAGTACCATTTTTTTTTTCTCAGAAATAAGAAAGGTATGCAACTCATATCATTCGTATATTTGGAGTGTCTATTTTAAGTTGAACGTTACAGGGTTACCCAGAGCTTCTCTCGCAGAACATTTCACACGATACATTTCAGTGTTAAATATTAACACAATAAATAAATTTGTATATATGTGATTAGTCTAGCCAGTGTGATTAGTCTTGAAAGCTTTTCGATTGGATACTTACGGCACGAACTAGTTTGACAGTCAGCGAAGATCATTGCGAGGTGCAGTAGGAGGTGGCGTGGGGACTTCGAACCGAAAGATCTTCGCTAGTAATCAGGTTAAGCACATGCAAATTAATACGGTCTCGAACCTGTAAAAAAAAACCGAATCATCTGAATGATATACTCATGTTGAACAATGAAACCAGATATTCTATTACGAAATTCAAGTCACCTCTGTTAAACATAAATGGTGAGTTGTAGATATTCAGAGAACAACGATCCTTCTATTTTCAATGTTTTCGTTCCTTTACGCTGACTTTCCATTCTCAGTAATAATAATCATCATAATAGTAATAATATAAGGGGAAAACGATGGTACCTAACGAGTATACGTGTCCTATTACGGTCTGTCCTGGGGGGATTTATGAATATAGTTGTGGGCAATTCGCAGCGATCGGTCACTACGTTAACCGAAAGCTATGCGGTGGTAAATAGGGTGTGGGAAATATCGCCAACGAAATGTGGGTAAATCTGCTTCCAAAATAATAGACTAACAGCTCAACGTTCACAGCGTGAGTCGTACGCGCACTACATGGATAGTTCAACGGGATTACTCGTCTGATGTCGCTACTATCAACTCTAGTTTTAGTAAGATATTGAAAGGCTGACAAATATGGCGAAAAAGCAGCAGCTAAACGTATGACGCTCTAAAAGTTGCCGAACTTAATGTATCCAACTTAATAGGCACTTAACTAATTAACACTGACATAACAGCATGTTATCCTGTCTAAAGTGGATTTCTGGATAATGATCCGGTCAAACAAGGAACAATAATACATTATCACGTTCAAACTAAAGTATACGTGCAGCATAGGAGAGGTGCTGTAAACCATGCCGTTGAGTTCTTTCATAGTTACTATACGTCGATTGGTTACCTATCGGCAGAGAGCCGATTCTCTCACTTCAATATGTGTATCTGCACGTAACTTAAAAAAGTAATCAAGGTAAAAGAATTACGCTAACTTTTTGTCGTCGCATGTACGTAAGAACGTACGCTTTGAACGCCCCCAGCGTAAGCGTTAGCTAAATTACTTGGTACAGAACCCTATAAAATGCTAGGTGTCACTTGTGAGCGCGACTTCTGTTTCAATCAAAAGCAAGGAAGCGAAAGAAGCTGCAGGTTATCGACTTGCTGTCCTTCTTTGAAAACTTCGTTTTTATTTTCGTTCGCACGGTACCTGAAGGAAGAGAGGCGCGTGGGAGGTTTTGAGAGCAACTGCGAAAGGTGCGCGAGGTGACGATTCACGATGCCACTGGGCAATGACAACCATAGGCTACACCGGAACACCGATGATGGAGACTTCGTGCTTTCGTCCTAATTTCGGCTTTGGACGTAATTCTGTCCGTAAAAAAGTCGTGATGCTACACTTACGTCTTATTTGCCCAATGATAGTGGTTCCGACGTGCGAGATAGCGGCATCCGTGGCTTGAGCGTTTGACGCGAGGGGCGGCAATTTGAAGCTTCTTTCAGGTTCTGCCGGATTGCAGCTGGGTCTATTAGATTACGTTAACGAAACAATCCAGTTCTAATGCGGGTGGGTAAAGGGACCGAAGTAGTGACGAGGGGCAGAGGTAGTAAATATAGACGGTGAAGGGTTATGGAGACGGATTTCTATTCATTTATGAAAAACATAGTTAAGGCAAGATCAAGTAGACAGGGAGTTTATTATAGGCTCAGAGATGCAGAACTGTCGGAAACAATGCTTTCTTTAAATTGATTTTTATAGTTTTTCTACATAGAAGCGTTTTGTTGCCTATTATCGATTGACTCTACACACTTATTTAGGGTAGCACGCCGAGCAATACATTTGTGCTATGAGTACACCTAACTTTACGATCCTTCAATTTTAATCCACAACAATAACTTATAATACGAAGGTACGCAAAAATCTATATTACGTATATAGTACATTTCACATTGTGACAAGCATTCGCTGACCATTGCTTCGTTCAGTTACGTGAGCCAACTTCGAACTGAGCTTTTAAGTAGAGACGATAATGCCGGAGAGCTCCCTGAACGATAGAGGACATCAGCGCGATAGTGGATATTGTGCCGCTAGTTGGATGATTAGACTAATCAATTAAGTGGGTGTTGGTGTGGTGAAGACAGGCCTACTTCAGATGGAGACCGAGTACGTGAAAAAATGATGCCATTTGCCCGATTCGACTACGGACCACCGCGATAGCGTCGCCTCCTAGGGAACACCGCCACACATAATAATTACAACGAATGGGTCAGAAAACCGAAATCATTTCTTTGTGTTGGGTTCGGGTGACTCTTCAATCTTCGCCTGACCCAATTGTGCTCGATCGGGCGTACGCGCAAAGAAACAATCTTCAAGAATAAACAAAAGAAATCGCTGCACTTTGCAGTCGACTGTAACTAGCTGGCATCGAACAAAACCATGAATGGCTTGTACGTAATGTCTATAATCAAGCACGAGTTCACGCAGAAGTTTTGAACTTATGGAAGGAAAAAGTAGCTGTAGGTAGTATCGTGCGCACTGAATATGTCAGCCAAGCGCTCCGTAATGGTTAGAGCGGTAGCGCAACAATGTACGTTTAGAATGCACAGGAATACACGGTTTAGAATTATAACAATCCGCTAGAATTAATGCACGTTGATGATTAATGGTCTTTCTACGATGTGTTCAAAATACGATTCGTTAGTTCTGCATTGGGTTCTTTCAACTTATTGAAGTTCTTTCTACTAATACCAAAAGCTTCAACAGTGCTCCATAAACCAATCGGATCTTGCAGACGATTTGTCCTGAGAAACTTCAAATGTGATGACATACAGTCACCATAACCCTTAGCTTTGTCATCAAGCCCATCGCCTCGAATGCGCGAATTTCAGGCGGAGCCTCTTTGACCACAAAGAAGCTATATCTTAACATATAGCTGCCGTAGAAAGAACTCCAGTAACCGCAACTTCTCAAATGTTCGAAGGAAGCTGGCAGAGGGCGTCACTTTTTGAAGAGGACACTTCGACGTTCAATAGAACCACACAACAGGGTGGTCCTGCAGGATACCTTACATGAAATCGATACTTCGCGAGTTTAGACTCGTGTTGAAAGCTAAATCGATCTTTAGAGTCTCGCCGAAAAAGTGATTTCGACATAGGACTGGATGCCTATTTCAGTCCGTTGAAGTGTATTTTTAATAAATTATTGAGTATGTTACCAGTATTATATATATGTATTCCTAGGAATATTGGCAATATATAGACGCGATAAAAACTTCAGACGCGTAACAATCGAGGCGATAGCGCACAACTTTTGTGATTTAGCTGAAAACGTATAAGTTATAAAGTGAAAAGCGTGGTTCGGTTCTTGAAAAACGTGTCTTTTTTTTTTTCGATTTCATCGAAGCGTGAACGTTTCGATTTGCCCTAGCTGTGTCCATTAACCCCCAGCACCAATAGTTAGGAAGCAGAAACTAGTTTACTTAATAACTACCAAAGTTATGGTACTTAGAAAGTTGTACAAACGGCGGGGACGGATTGAGGTCTTACTTATGATATAAAGCCATATATCGATTTAGATACTATTATACTACAGAAATCTATTGTAATATTTACGGATTCCGCTATTCAAAAGGGTTCTATCCAAATATAGAAGCTTGTTTATGTTACATATTGAAGGAACGCTTTGCCTGATACACACATAAAAACATGTAATTTATTCATCAGTTAGTGATGTCAGTGATGGAGCTATAGAGACCGGTGATGGCATGATGATACCTGCGGACGCGTTCAGTGACATATTTAATGCATCTTCCTGAGGAAATAGGACTCGATCTGAGGGAACCTATGAGAAACAACTGTTTTTCATTTTCTCCGAACCGGACATTTGCAAAATGTGAAAAAAGTATTAGTGTATCAACTTCCGAAGCCTAGGGGGTATCTTCCCTCTCACAATATAATGTACCCCCTAGGCCATTCTGCCTCGACCTATAGAAATTCATGGCCCTAATTAATGGCTGCGTAATCCACGATTAATAGCCGACGGTGCTACATTCTGCAAAAAGTGAAAGCTTCTATGAAAGAATCACACCGAAATGAGCAAAAACAACGGTTTACAGTAAATATTCGATTGCCAACTATTAATTAGCCTTCGTTTTTAGCCATATGCATTTTCCAAACGACGGAAAGGAGAATCCGGGCTGGAGTGTTTACACAGCCGGATTGCCGTTGATCTGAAAATGCGCTCATGACCCATTTGTCAGTGCTCAGCCTAACAGGGACAATGTGCACGTGAGCGTCAATTAAGGGAAAGGCTTCGCTATGAAACCACGTATCAATCTGAAACGAATCGTGCCTTTATAAGATGTATCGTGTATAATAATTAAGTGTTTTGTTATTAACAATTCGTTATTGTACCTTATTAATCGTCGACAATCAGGGTTAGGGGCAACCTGCGCAGGTTCTATATCTTAAAAAGATGTTTTACATTTCCTTTACTCTAATATTGCACATAATGTGTATATACTGTAATGCATGAGAGCACTGATCCATAGCAGTTATATTTTTCGGGACACCTTGGTCAGCTGAAATCGTTGTAACCGTTGAATCATGGTTATCCTGTTGGTGTTTTACATTGCAAGGCATCCAGACCTTTCGTATGATCCTATATGAGCCCCCTACATGTTATTATCGCCATATAGGCCAGGGCACCTTTCTGTGTCGCTTTTTTTCTCTTTTTCACGCGCGGCCGTTGTTTCGAAGAGCGGCCGCGTGCGCGACGACTGCTCGCGTGCAGACCTCGTGAGTTGCTCCGCCCATTGGCTCCGCCCTAGGATGTTGGTGGAGAGGGTGTCACTGTCCGCCAGCGGTTTAAAGGCAATCGGCGGCTCTAGAAACTCGGTAGAATCAAAAACGACATTAAGTCGCAAAGTGAAGTGCTATTTCTACATAGAAGCGAAAACCTAATAGTATAGACAAATCGTCTAGAGTCTGAAGAACATCGACTGCTGAAAGACACAGACCTAGAGTCTAGTTGGAAAAACTGTTAAGTCTCTACGCTTACGTACAGACGTTGGATTGTTATGATGGATCTGCAGTCGAGCTTAATGCTAAGCCCTACCTCGGAGCAGGAGTTCTCGTGGGGAGGCGTCGACTCCCAAGCAGCTCATGGGTAAGTGTGCTCCTTCATTTATGAGTGTTTGCGCGTATCTAGCGAAGAATTAGGCTAGAAGAGGTCTGAAAAGTTTTATCATAATACTGGTAGCTACGAGTTCAAGTCCGCGGTGTTCACCTGGCTGATCAATGCAAATTATAGCAGTTTGGGAGAATTTAATCATTTCATGATTATTGCTCGCTTCCCGTAGCACAATGGGTATCGCCATGCAGGACTCACTCATGAAAAAATCTTGTACACCATTTCGTGCTGACTCTGGCACGATTTGGTCATCAAAATCGTGAGCTGGCTTTTACTCAAGAAGTTAACTGTCAGCTGTTGTCTGAATCATGCGCGAGTTAGTCGAGCAAATACCATCAGCAAATATGACTTTCCTTTTAATCATATTTGGTAAAGACATACGCAGAGCAACAGGATTTGCTCAACGTCATATTTAGCGAACTAGGCCGTAAAGTCGTGAGGCCGAGCTAATTTGTACTATCACCATTTGATTTTCCGCCAATGATTTTTTTCAATTTTCTTATATGCGTGTTTGTTTAACGCGGTCGCGTATGCGGTCCGTGGTTCTGACCCACGGTAGGTTCCTCCCGTGATCTCCTTCTGGACACCCACTTCATTATTTGCTTCTTTAGGACAGTCAATAGCAATTAAAGCTCAGATTCCCTCACAGTAACAAACGCCAATGCTCCAATCACGTAATGTAGTTAGTTCTGATGAAGTTTTTCATATGTCATACATACCAAATTTACGTGTACGTTCGGCTTCTTATTAACCTGCCTTAGACGATTCTGCCCGACTCCGTCATCGGACGAGTCCCAGTCATCGTTCCTAGAGACTATCGAGGGCGTCAAGAACGATAAGAAGAAAACGTCGACGTATAAACACGTACCTCATCGCGAAAAACCACCTCACCTCGTTGCTCGACGAAACGCCCGCGAACGGCGCAGGGTGCAGGCCGTCAACGGTCAGTTCGCCAAGCTGCGCAAATGCGTCCCGATCGAGAATCGCTCGAAGCGTCTGTCCAAAGTGAAGACACTGCAGAAGGCCATCGAGTATATTGCTGCTCTACAACGACTTCTAGAACAAGACGATGCCGCGTCTACGGACAAAATGAACAACAACGACATCATTAATAGGAATAGTGGCACACATAGTCAGAGCAACAACGTCATTGAGATGGGCAATCTGACAATCCACAACAGCCACGGTATCTCGGCGTCTCCTAACGTGAATGCTAATACTTCGACGAACACGAGCTTTGAACAAATTGGTGAAGTAAGTTCGACAAATACGTTATCAAGCTTTAAACAGGAATCATCATCGTCGATGATTCTTAGTAATCTGACAACGTCAGAGATCTCTGGCCCCGGATCCTGGTGTCCGACCCCAACTGCTCTCGATCAGTATCCGACATCCGGTATTGTTAGCCAACAGGATTATCCCTACGTTCAGTTCCAGTACCAAAGTATGTCGATGCCCGGGGCATTTCAATCAGACCTACAATATCAGTGTAGCCCGCTGGGTGCGTACGCCAGCTATCCGACAACATCGGCAAGACTGTCTCCCCACTCATGTTAAATTATTATTCCCTGTTTTGTAAATAACGACTTACAAGTATATAATACATTTTTGGCGTCTTTGTGCCTTCCTTACCACCCCTTTATTTGTACATACTGCTCTACCAAAATCGCTTTATATATAGCGATTTTGTTGGTGTCATTTCCATCAGGGAAACGTAATTGTAAAGAAAAAAAAAACCTCAAAGTGCATTCGTTGGTGACTAGGGGTTATACCTGTTTGTAAATAACTGTGATTAAAGATTTGCCCCTAGCGAATAAAAGCCCCACCAAAAATCTAGAGAGTGGACTAAATAGCAGAGTGTGAATTAGGCCAAACAGCGTTGTCATTTGACACAGATAGCGCAGCAAAAAGTCATATATTCGTGTGTAAAAAGGAACGAAATAAAAACATGTTGTTATTTATTATTGAGTGATGTTAGATGTATTTCTTTATTGTGTATCGCCATTGTTGTAGCTTTTAGATAGCAGAGCTGAACTAAAACTAGTCCTATTAGTTAGGTAACAATTAAAACCAATCTAAGAAAGGACAACGGGTAAGTTTAGAAGCGTCATGATTAATGACACATACTACTCCGCCCATTAGGGTTATTTGCCCCCAGTTCATGTCAAGCCACCATGGGTATACCACTGGTAAAAATACGTGAATAGTGAATCAGTAATTAGCTTTGGTCCTATTCTATCCATAGTGAAACCATAACTTACGAACGGGTTTGCATAACCCGTATATATGGGGGTGTGTATAAATGTTCATTGACGAAGGCTGCTTTTTACTGCTTAATTTAGAAGAAGAACGTGCAGGGTTGGTTGTTGGGCGCAAGCGCGCACCCTGGATTTCTCAGAGGAACAAACGACCAAGTAATAGTTAGAATTAGCCTAAGCATGGAAAAATCAAAGCTGATGGTGCGAACACGTTCGATAGGTGCTTCTCTATTTACTGCTTTTCCGGTGATTTACTTTTAAGGGGTACTGGAAAAAGTAAATCGAGTGAGGTTTTGTTCTTTTGAATAGGCAAACCTTCATGAATGTCCCGAAAAGGCTGCTATATAAGGCGAAAAAGAGAAGCTCTGGCTGCCTGTTCCTATCGGTGTTTGTCTATATTACATTATTGAGGGTATGTTTAATAATATCAGAGTTGTAGTTGTATCTATTGTAGTAGAATTAGAAACACACGTTATGCAGTGGTAACGCATCCTATAGCTACCTCATCGATAACGAGAAAAAAAGTCACTGTGAGTGGATCTGTTCGCCATTATGGAACATCAACGAATACTGCTAAAATCCCTACCCGAAAGCTCGGATGCTGAAGTCTTTCGGAGTGAAGTGGCTAACGAACTTTTCCACCTCCAAAGGATGCTGCCATCTTTGCTGAAAAAGGTCGCTGTCTGTCCATGTAGCACAAAGCAGGTGAAAACAAAAAAGAGAGTGAATTTACCGGCCTAGGTGGATATGCACGGTCAGACAAGAGGACTATGTTATCCGAAGTATGTATGTATATATATATTACAGACACAAGTAAATACATAGTCAGAAGGTTTAAAGCCGTTGAAGGTGGCGGCGGCGACGACGGCTTTACTGCGGTTCATTATAGCTTATAACGGCTACGAGCTTGGCCCACCAGCACTTTGTCCGCAGGTATGGATTTCGTACGATGTATTTCGAAGTCATGCACAGAGTCAGAATGGTTGTCGCATGGATAGAGTTGATGATCTGCGCCGCGATCACAGTATAACTCCCATTGGCTGATTCTAACAGAAGAACGAAAAGAGCTGCCTGATGGAGGTACTTGCAACAGAGCTTTTAATAGCAGATGCAGATCCGAGGCGCGTGCAAGTCACGCTACAGAGATCACGGGATGGCTTGGTCGCTTAGCTCTCATTAGGGAGGCGATAGTTGTAGGGGAATGGCGTGGTGAATGACCGTTTGATTGTACAGTCGCGCAATCGGTGACGATCTGAAACCTGTCGTTAGATAGCCCTGTCCTTTAAATGATAAGTCGGTTGTTAGTTGCTTTTACAGTGTTTCTTCTTCCAGGACTATCGAGGCTACGCGTGTCAAGCCCTCACGCCGGACACAGCCACCGATAAGGAAAAATTGAAAAATCTTTATTCTATAGACGACAAAGCCATCCAGAAATCTACTTTATCATCGATTCAGCCTTGTCATTTTTTCAATGCGGACGATTAGAGAGTCTTACATAGTGTAGAATAGTTGTAACATCCCTAGCAAAAATTTGCTTCTGTCTACCGAAGCAAGCTAGAATATAGCTGTGGGGATTTCTTGTTTAACCGAATACCCTTTATGAAAAAGAACACGCTGTGACGGGCAGGTGAAGAAACCGGCTGGTTTCGTGTGGACCGTTGAAGATCGGTAGCACTTTCTGTGCTCACTTGTGAACACTGACCTTGTTGCTTCGATTGACAGTGTAACAACAAACATTTATAACGGTACTCGAATGAATGGATGGATGAATTTTCTCGCAGTTTTTAATCATTTAACTGAGAATATTTAGACACTTTTTTTTTATAGACTCAATTTCACTTTCACTTAATGAAAAATTCAAATATCGGATACACACACATATATCCAGCACGCAAAACAACAACGATTCGACCTAAAAGGATGATGAGGTTTCTGATAACTTGACATCATTATCAATTAGAAGGACTCTAGAAGGAATTATGGAACTTCCACAAGCCTTTGCTCTCCACAAAGGCATTATGCCGTAGGCTAACCTGAGTATTCGATAAAAACGCCGGAAAAGGTACGTAAATCTGTTCGATACTTGCCTCGCACAGCGAAACTTCAAACAAACTGATAAGTTATGAACACTCGTTAACTTTGAAATTACAACGTTAAGCTTAAGAGGAAGTTACCTCTAATTACTTTGTAGCCAGACTGAATCCTTCGTGTATCTGTAGCACGGACACTTGATCTTGACGTCCTATCGCACGAGTAGAAAAGGTTTCAACTGGTAAGAACGTTTTGCCAGTTTTTTATTAGCACGCTTATACAACGCGCGCGTCGCTCATCGTAGCAGCGATCCACCCGTGGCAAGCACTTGGTCGAGCATCATTAATTCAACAACTACCCGAAAAAGTCGAAAGTGAAATCATTCGAACAGAGCGTCTCCGACGTTAAATTCGCAGACCACGCGAGTTCACCTCGCTGGGGTAGTGGAACACGGCTAAACCCCCCTGCTACTCAGATCGAATTTTCAAAATTGATTGACAGATCTTCAGTCTCGCCCCGCAGGAGGTCTGTGTGGCAGGAAAGGGCCTCCAGACGATCAGCGCCGACGGGTCAGTTCAATCGTCTCTCGGGGATTTAGTGGCGACAGTCCCATGATATCAACGGACCTGTGCCGCAGGCCCCAGCGGAAGCTGTGTAGAACGGAGGCACTAGGAGTCATTATTTAGAAAAAGAGTCAACAACAGTATCAGGAATAAGAGTCCCCCCCGCCTAAAAAAAAAAACAGGGAATTAAAAAAAATTCAATTGGATTTGGAGAGATTAGATGTACGTTTGAGACTGTTGTAGATAAGGAAGGTGAGACTCTTAGGCGACAAATTCGAAAATAATATATAGAATATTTTCGAAATTAGCCACAACTTTCAGAATCGTCGCTATAATCACAGTCGAACAAGGAAAAATCCTACTTCTGCTAATCCTTCGAGACTATATAAAAGCTAATCAAATTATAATTTAATGTCATAATAAAATTTGTCTATAACTCAAACCAGGCCACTAAGTTGTTGGTGACACCACGCGGCTGGCTCATGTTTTATCATCGACGGACGCATCGAACGAGTCGCGTCAAAGTGCGGAACAATTATCGGTGAAACAACGCTCACAAGTAAGCGCTACTGCGACTCTGGTCTTAAGGCCCAACGGGCCAAGCAGACAGACGCGTCGAGTGTTCCAATATGCGGGCGTAACGTAGACCGAACGTAACCAATACGGCAATAGTTCATAGACAAAGTTCGAAGTTGTTTCTTTTGCCGGCAATCCGAATCTCCAATCCTACCAATAGCGGTCGCAAATTCACTACTTCTCTATGCATATGGCGACGGCTGAAATTTTAGCCGTTCTCAATACCCGCACCAGTACTCGAAATATAATAATGTCGGCAAATTGATCTGACGCCTTCCCGCGGAATGGCGCTGGAGAATCTTTCAAAGGTCAGCAGGCATCATCGCCTAAGAGCTGAAGGCACGCGTAGACTGTTCAGACAGAGGTCGGCAATGGTATAATCCACATACATTTCTGTCTAAATGTTTGATAAAACGTACGTGTGCACGTGCGTCGGCCTATCTTCATTTGCTGTGAAAAAGCAGAAGCAGCTAATCAAGAGGAAAGTAAATTTGACCCAAGGAAAAGTATTGTCAAATAAAAGAAAAAGGTTCAACAAGACCTTAGGGCCGGCCACGTAAAGACTCGAGTACGATAATAAATGTTTTGCAAATTCATGACACTTCGAGCTGTCACTTTGTCCTGCGAATTATATTGCCCCTTTGCAAGATAACCGTTTGTAAACAATTTCATGGCAAGTCATCAGTAATCGCTAACGAATGAATCATGTGAGACCTGCACTGGCAACCATGACTTGACCGAGGTGGCTGAGGTTTTGAACTTCATTGACATAGTGAATTGGGCAAATAAACAGAATTAACGCATGCTGGGCTAACGGCTAGCTGATCCTGCGACGCCTGCTTTACGTCATTATAACCTTATATATGAAGCACCCAAGTAGCTTTCTGTGCCATGGTCAAAAGTGACTTCACGATAGACTTCATTAATAACGATACGCGTTAGGCTTCAACGAATCGAGAGATCGCTTCATACAAACGAAGCGCGGAGTGAAAAGGAAGATCCTCCCACCCAATAATAGCTAAATCATCCACACATCGCAGAGAAGTTTTAGTCGCTGCGGTACTGTGGTAGGGACACGGCCGAACCCCGTACACGATCCGACATCTCGACCCAGTTCAATCTGATGGGGAGTACATTTCCACAAAACCAAGTCATATGAAGGGTAACAGCAAGAAAACATAATAGCAACAGCATAGCCAGGTTTAGCAAAAGGCAATGAGCGTGTCACCTAATTGGGGCCTCCCGTTTGAACCCAGCAGTCCTGCCCAATTTCGTCTTCGATGTTCGAGCGTGCGGTTGTGTTTTCGAAGTGCGTGAAAATTAATTTTAACAGTTCTTTTTTGCTTCATTTTGACATATGTTGTTGTCTGTAATTAGATTGGAAGGTGATTTTTTTGGCCTAGGTTAAAATTTGAAATGGGGCGGGAATGGAGTGGGTTCGATCGATTCTTTCAAGCAGTATGGCTAAGCAGATATTTAATGATTATTAAAAGACCATTATATTCTTACAGAATGGATAATAGTGCTCAATCGACGATTGGTTGAAATCGTTACCTTATAAGTTATTGACTTTTTGTCAAACAGATCCCTGGTAAGCATAAATTTGGCAACCAAACTGGCTAATTCCACATATAGTAAGTTAGATTTAAATAAGTTCAATTTAATACGTTAGAAACACTACTGTTGCTTACCCATATACTTGAAAGGTAACACCCATCAGTTTCGTGACGCCATCGATGTAGTGGCTACGCGCTTATATGCGCCCAATTGTTCTATTGCTTCCTTCCGTGTAATAACAACCTGCCCAAGTGTTTCTACCGCAAACAGTAAACTTCCGGGCTTTCTCGTGACGGTTACTGAATATCGGAGATGATACTTTCAGCATAACAAGTAACTTGGCTGTTTTGTGCCTACGGCGTTCGGTCGGACAAAACGACCCTCAGAAAATGGCGTGGAGGTTCAGCTTTATTCGCATCTCGACAAGTTCGATGAGTCCTATGATCGAGTTTACTGGTTCGCCCCCTGGCTTACTTAGCCCACCTCCTCTTCATGAATAAAGCGTCATATTTGACGATGGAGGCATTTTGTTTAGCTACCAATGTAGACCACTAATGATACGGTCTCTTGTACAAGCCGCGCGACCAGCATCTCTTGCATCCCGGACATTATTATTCAGCTCTGTCACAGGTTGGGTGACGAACTAGGTGTATACAAACCTAATTGTGAGACGGAACCAAAGTAGTTCATCGTAGTAATCTAGGTAGACGGATCTTTGTTGCGAACTGCTGGCACCCGGTTGTCAACTACCAGCTACTGTTTCTGATTAGTCTCCGTCGTGGAGACAAACCGAATAGGTCGGTGGTCTTTGAGTCTGCCCGGAATTGATCGAAAACAAAGACCATTTCGGATGTGGACAAGCGTGCGGGTTAAAAAGATGACGGAAAGGTAATGCTTCGTGCGTAGAAGCTCTTATGTTCGCGACCAATACCATAATGCAGTAAACGTGATTCAGTTAGGAATGGCCAGTTTTTAAGTTGAATTACGAAGTTATCACAATAGATAAAGTGTACTTTTTTCAAAGTTTGACATTACAAAATTGACTCGCTTGTCCAGTCAAGATGGGAGGATGTAGCATGGGGTTAAGGCGTTGGGTAAATACCTTAAAAGATCAATATTCGGTGCAAAAAAAAAATGACTCTCCCATATCCGATCTAATCCTTGTAGTTGAACTATCATGGCTTGATTTGACCATATGTAGCAGAGCTAGGTACAGAATATGGGTGAAAATGCGACATCCAATTACTCGGCGGACAAGATTAAATCTACAGAGGTAATTGATCCATAATGCGTACTTTGTAATAGTATAGACTTGAATGTATATCGATGCTGGGGGCGGCACCCAGTGCCCATCTTAATCTTAAGTTCGAGACCTTTGACCTTAGGACGCTTCGACTTCTTTGGACGACTTCATCAGCACGCTGTCTTTCACATCAACAGGGCCGGATAGCTTTGGCTTGATTATGCACGACAGTAGCTAAGACGGGTTGTGCTCATGCTGACGCTGTTCTATCACACACATCTAAGGCGAAACTTCAGATTATAATTTATCTTTGTTTTAGTGGTTAGTTTATTATTTACATAGGCCGCCAGCGTTTTCTAGCCACGAAAATCGAGCTGGTTTATGCTAGGCCGCTTGTGCTCACAGAGCAGGCAATTTACTCTATACGACGGGTCCCTTCGCACGCGATCGGAGTTCGGCACCGTTCGAGTATCTCTTAACGGCCTAAACTGCCTTGTCGAGGAATTTTAGATTCGCTTTTAAACGAAACGGCTTATATTGATCATGATGTCCTAAACAACTGCTAAAACAATTCGGTCTACTAGTCCTAACTGTGAATAGCTAGGACAGCTGGACTCATCACTTGCAATGACTATAACAAAGAAAAAAAAAGAAATGATCTGAACAAAGAACACTGCACGCCAATAGCATCAGTACTTGTTCCAGCGAAGTATAAATACGTTTTTATAAATTATCAAACAGGAAATTCTATTTAGTGCGCTAGCCTACCCCAGAATTCGTTATCAATAAATAGACTGTATAGTGCCTATTCGTAGGTTTGATTATGAAAGCAGCATTGAAACGCAATACGTGGTTTTTGAACTTGATGTGCCTAGCTTTAGCCTTGTCGATAGGACAAATTCGCTCCCCATAGTGCTTCCTGTTTGAGCTCGTATTCGAAAAGGAGGCCTCTGAATCCACGATTCTGGCGCTACGCTAAGCCGAGGTCTATCGTGAATAGAGCACCACAAAACACCACATCTATAGGACCAGCCCTCTGCTTTTGCTAAGGACAACGATGCTGAGGTCGAGCCTTACGCTTGCACCTAAACCATCTAAGCTGAGATTATTAGACAAATCAATGGCAATGATCGAACGATCCTCCCGTGGAGCAAATACAAGGAGTGAGTTAATTTTAGATGTGCTTTTTGTTTCATCGAATGAGTCCCATTAGAAAATAATAACAATAATAATGTAATTTGGACATGTAATTAACCTCGATGCTTTTTACTTATTGCTGATCCCATTACAGGTTTGCAAATTGCTTTTATCGGTATCACTCATCGGTTTATAGTTAGCAGACGATAATGTATGAGTATCCATGAGTGGCATAATCGACAACGCTTCGTTCCATCGATGGATCAAGTCGCATGTCATGAATTTGCTTTGTTGACACTTATAGATGCTTCTGTCAGTGAGCTTTACGCCTGAAACTGACGTCAGACGTCAAAGACCTTCCGGCTCCCGACACGAGTCGAACCCTAGCTTCATACTTAGTCGTATTTAGATCACTTCATGTATCCCTCACATTAGAGGGCGAGTACGCTGTTTCGTGCCGCATCGGTCACCATTACACCTGCTACCCATATTTTACTCCTATAGCAACAGCCAAAAATCATCGAGTTGGCCTCAGAGCAAACAAAGAATCCGTGTAATGCTATAGCAACGGTATTTCTCTATGTATCGTCGGTCATCGTTGATCGGGCAATTGGCGGCTCCCACGCGCTCAACCGTTCATTCTGCTATTTGTTGTACGCTTCAGTTTATAGCACCCCAGCTAAGCACTTTGCTGGCTTTCACTCGGCGCTCGCCCTTCTGCCTGAATAGAAACAACGACAGATACAGGCGAGCCTCATCAGCAGTAGTGGCGGCATCATTCATGCGTGGCGTAGCCGCCGTCATGATTCGAAGTTCAGAACATCTTCTTCTGTTTTGATACCTATTGTTCAAAACGTCGAGTAGGCACCCAACAGCTTTATTGAAGATTGAGAGTTAGTTCGAAGACTTCGTCAAAAGCTGCTAGCATAGAATTTCGGAAATAGCGTCAAGGCATGGGAATATAGACATGATAGAGGTGAGCCTAGAAGCGAGCATATCTATGTTGAGGTATTCGTTTGACATTGGTCCCGAACTTAGGGGATTTCTCAGGGTTGCATAGAGTAGCAAAGGTCAGTAAAGACAGCGGTTGGTAGTGACCGGTGATGACGTTGTCGACCTTGTCTACGTCATATAATGGAGTAGGATTGAGCGAAGCTGATTAATCTCAGAACCCCTTTGGGGTGTTTTACTAAATGAAAATGGTTGTATACGCGACCATGTTACTGAGGCGCCATCCCCCGACTAAAAGGATGTCCGATCTGCTTCCGGTTCCATTCTTTAGCTACCGTTTGATCATCGTTCTATAGCTGCGTGGTTCAGGTATGAAACTGTAGTTTCATCGCAAACTTCGACTGTGATGCCAACCTTAGCTCTGACGTCCCTGTTTGAAGCGCTAGTTAGGAACAAGTTCGTCAGTTTACGGCTGGATTCCGAGGTGACATCATCGTCTCTATTTCTGAAACTGCGCAGGTTCGTGATACAGGCCAATAGAGGACAACAAAAAGACCTGGTATTAGGCTGTTGGATCGATGATATCGCAAGCATCTATCTATATCAGCGTGCATGTATCAGCCGAGGGGGCCTGTACACAGACTGACGGACCGAATCAAATCTAGCTGGCCGTAACTATTTATTACAAACGATGCCACTTGTGTGATAGGTGGCTGAATTGCGACTAGTCTTATCACTGTTTTGTTTGCGATCAAAATTGGGCTCAGCTAAACAAACATGGAACCTATTAGAGCGGCCGTAGCAGACAAGTTACCGGACGTTAACTTGGAACGCCCTGATGAACTTCAAAGCCAGCATGCCGAGTTAGTGTTATTGTTAACGTATCGAAAAACGGTAGTCGAATAGAAATGCAACCTTGCTTAACACGCTGGTAGTATTCTGTTATCTAACGGTTTTTTAACGGTGATTATTGAATCTGCTTCAACGAGATGTTTAATATGGTCTCAGTGGTGAAAAACAATCAATTCAATTAAAAGAAAACGACCGCTCCTTTTTACAGCTCAATCAAATTACATACGACTCTTCAACTTTCCTTAAAAATAATTTGATAAAACAAATAATATTGAGAAATGCACCGACTCACGGCTGTATGATCTGTTTCGGTACGATTATGACCTTGTTGGCTAGCATAATAAACAATAGTCATATTCGACTAGGTAAATACTCTGTTCAGCTTTATTACTGAGTTTGTAGTTCAACGATAGGAGTTCGCTAACTCTATACTGAGGCAGTGTCAGAAGCTCTAATCGTCGGACAAAATAGAATACAAGTCGTCCGTCTTCACAGGACTCTTTATTGATACCTCCGATGGTGATAGCCTCCACAAAAATGGTCCTGCGAAAGATGCTGATGATCTGAGATCTAGGACTGGTCCAGCATCTAGGTTCATTTAACAGCATTTCTCATTTTCTCAAAAGGAGATTCAGTAACGAAGAGTTACCACAGTTTGTTGCTAATCGCTTGGCTATCTTCAGTGCTCCGTATCATTTAATAAGGATTTAGTTACTCATTCTGAAGCACTTAAAGTCAAAAAGGTGAAGTAGAGAGGCTACAGGCTAGAGCTCCGCGCAGTTATGAGGTCACGATTTCCCCAAAACGCCGCATCCTAGTTTCGATACGACATCTGAATGATGCAATAGTAGAGGCTGCCGAGATTTAAAGATACATTCTCACGGGAACTGCGTGCACAAACCTAGCTTTCTCCTTTTTCAGCGATCTGATTCAAGGCACGTAAACCTTTTAGGAGGTCGCGTAGCACCAAATTGCCAGTCATCATTGGTGTTGTCAATTTATGCACGATTTTAATGACGATGATGATAATCGTCTATTATGGTACGTACAGCCAGTATCTGCGAAGCTAGTATAGCTTCAGAGCCCAAACAGCTTCTTCCGTTCAACTGAGCCAGTGACATGAATACAGAACTAAAGAACTCTATACGAGTATGATTTCTTACTTGCTTTCAGTAAAGCTTGCGCTATCACAGGGGCTTTATTAAATCTGGTGGAAAATATTATAAAAATTGAGTTAATTATCGGCACGAAAAATTAAAAACGACTGAAGGTCACATTTTCAGATATTTGATTTTTTCAGAAGAGCTACATGCATAAATGACAAGAAGATTAAGTGCCCCCAATAATAGCCGAAACTGTCCGATCCCCATCTTCGGAAATTCAACATTTACTTGACATTATACGCATACTAAAAGGCTACAGGAAGCCATTCGTGGCCGGATGACATAACAACTGTTATATATTTGCTGGATATAAATAGAGCGAACGCGACCTCGGTGGCGGGCACCGTACCTCTGTGGAATAAGCACACCTCATAAAATTCTTGCTGATCTACCCATAACGAGAAGTATTTCAAACCGTTCCTACCTCACAATTGTAATCTTTGAATAGCAAGTAAATAAACGAACGAATTTATTAATAAAAAATAAAGAGCACCGATTCAACGAACGAAACGCGTCACACGGCCTGTACCTGAACCGTTCAGCTATAGCGTACATCAACGTACGTGCACGTAACCAACTGAATGTATCTGCACGGGTCGTCGCGTGTTGTGTTTATGTATTGCGTCAACTGCTATTCTAGCGCTGTATGTATTGAAAGTAAAACGCACACCAGGTGATTACCGGTTCATCGTACTACTACTACTTTCGACAGCGATAGATCTATTTGGTTTTCGTTATTTGCGTTAATTTTTATATTCGTTTTGCCTCCGGTTTTATTCGAGTCGCTTAATCCGACGTCCATTTAACCTCACTCCATCCGACAGTGCCATTTAAAACCTCTATGACAGCATAGCAGGCATAGAATGGCACACACGAATGTCTGATCGCCTTTTTCCAGCATTGACGAGGTGCCAGATTCCACGCGTAGCGTATGCAGAGAATTGTCAGCCGAATATAAGGACAAATGTTCTCTCCATTTGCTCCGTACGTCCTTACAGCCAGAGTGGACCATACCTTAGGTTGCAAACTCCATTATCATGACTGACCAGATCTTCGCGCGTATAGGTCTGTTGCGGTAGTTCTTGTTCGACTCATCTGGTGGCGACTGACAGTTCTACCAGGATCGCGCCCTAGTCATGACTTCAAAGAACGTCACCAAATGGCATCGAGTGCGTGGCAACTCACAGCGTGACTATGGCGACGATAAGGATCCCCACGATTTGTTCAACAATTTGTAACAATCCATACGACCCCTTAGATAGAGATGGTATCCCATAGTCTGTTACTGTTTCAACGGACGTTCATGGAAGAATACGGGACTGCGGTTGTGCGTCACGAGCTGTTGAGTTAATGTTAAAAGAGATGCGCTACGATGGATATCTGCGATACAGAGTCCGTCAGTAACAAGTTTGTCGCTGGATCGTCGACAAGCGAAGATAGCCCGTGCCGGAATGAGTGAGCGATTTGTGGGTGAGAGTGCTTCACGATCCGTCTCTGCTTAGAGTGGGGTGCGAGATAGCGTCGAGGTGTCGAAGACAGATTGAGGCGATCGACGTCGGGCCAGGTTAAAGCTGCCCGCGAAGGTAGCGGCCATGCGACAGCGTAGTGAAACGCCGAGTCGATCTCATCGGAAGTGATCGACTTCGCAGCGACGGTGTCCAGCTTGATTAACAGGAAAAAAGGAAACTTCTCAGCTGTACCCGCTGCGCCGGAAAAGCAGAAATGACTGGCTACGGAGAACAGTAGCATTTCGAACAGTCACACGTCATGTTTTTTGTTTACTGTAGTTAACTGCTAAGTAATATTTGAAGCTATAGCTTTCTAAAGTGGAGACGGTTAAAACACAAAATACAGTTACAGAAAAATGGCCTGAATCCAAGCGTTAAAATTGGAAGTTCGCTTTGCGTAATTATGACGCACAGCGTCCTGTTATTTCGATACATAAACCATTTACGGAATATGCGAGAAAAAAAACAAAATCTTTGCGCCAGATTTAATAACGTACAATGATTCTCACAAATAGCGTATGGCGTTTAACGTACTTTTGACGACCCGTAACGGAGTTATCGACCGTATACGAAGATATGTATGTATATCAACGCTAATAACTACGATAGCAGAGACGAATCGGAGGAACTAAGAAAACCACAGCAAGAAGAAATGTTTTGGCTTTTGCTTCTGCCAACAAGGGTTCTTTTCTATCAGCCAAGAAACGTGCCTACTTCCACTTTTGCTGGGTCAACTCCAATAAAAGGCAGTTGATCCTTCTCAATGAATGTCATATGAAGTAATTACAAATCCATAACCGAAATCCATTTCTTCGATAATAAGGTATATTGTTTATAGAAAAAGTATCAACCCTCGTTGACTCACAAGGTAATGGCCTTTCAACGTGTGCAAGACTTGCTTGCTTTACGCTCAGACAACTCAGTCCTATGATGATACTAATAGTATGTATGTAATAGTGACGTAGCACCTCGACGTAAATCCTTACCGGAGCTGTTTGACATACGGTTTAATAAAATATGATGAATATGAACATTGTGTCTTCGGTATTATTAGGAATTATAGAGATCGATGTGTATGTATTTATTAGTGGCGTTCTGCTGCTCCTTATTCACTCCTGACTCCTAACCCACAATTGTCCAAAGTACTAACGCTTAGTCTCTATAATAAATATCAGCCTCCGCAAGCCGACTAGCAGCGTCGTCCGTTCGGTCATAACCGCTAGAAGATACGGTGACGAGGTTCAAGAGGCAGCTGGTCCTAGACCGTCTCCCGCGAGCCGCTTCGCCTACTTCACAGTTATCGTTCTAGTACAGTTTTACTCTGACAACAGTACAAGATGAACACAAAGCACCAAGACGATGTCTGAGTGCCACCTGAGGTGATGCTAGACGCCGCCGCTGACGCCGAATTTGCTGTCACCGCCATCGGACACACAGCGTTTCCCAGTCCATTGAAGTCGTACTCACCGGTGAACTTCAGCAAGCCTCTTTCTGTCATTGTACGACCATTCATGATACGCTCCGTTCATACTATCTATTTTTAGGCTGTTTTAAGGAGGTTTCCTTTACGCACAATATGAAAAGTCGGTGTCGCAACGTTCGAGGACACCTTCGCGCTTGATATGAGCAAACGGTGACGCTGTAGCCTAGTGAACTTATGTGCTGTAAGCCGGGCTTGCCGCTATTGTTGCTGCTATTCACGTTGAAGATAGCAGTAGTAGTAATAGAGATTCGTGTGATCGACTTCACGGCGCGATGCCCCAGTCGCGGTTAGGACCCGCGACGGAAGTCGGTCGTTCCAGTGGCTGACTACACCAGGCTTAAATACGACGAGCGTCATCCTCGAGCTGAACGGGCTGGGTCGACTGAGCGTAAGACGTCCGCTGTGTTGCGTATTACAGTTACGGCTTCGTTGAAAAAAGTATTCCAGGCTGGCGGGTGGTAGATTTTTATTGTGCGAGCTTGAGCCTCATCAGGTGTGCGCAAAGATGCGACACTAGATACTTCTCGGAAGGGTCGTCTTAGGGGGGCGATAGCCTGAGTCATAATTTGGTTGACGGTTTGGACTACCACTCGTGTACACCGTTTCAAAGCTGATTACAGCTGGACGCGAGTAGAAGTCGCGAGATCATCGACTTCGATTCGTCACAACCGCTTGAACACTACGGGGCAGATTTACAGCTGGCCGGATGCTCTTCAGAAATTATAAACTTCCGGCAGCATTCTACAAATAGTATTATACATATTGTACGCAGTTGAAGAACACATACCATATACATATATATATATATATATATATAGCACAAATTGTAACGGAGTTAAAATACGCATTGTAGGGCTTCCTTTTAATTGTTAGCTCTATACTTCTTATCATGTGATTGCCCAGTGTATGTGCTATATCGATGAATGTTTACCATACGACCAGCTTCAAGGTAGCACTTTCTTGCCGTCCTTTCAGGTAAGATATTTTACGACTAAATTTCCCTTTAAATATAATGTAATATTTCAGCGCTAGTTCAAGTTAACTACACTATAATTACGCTACATAGATATAGTTAATCCTGCTCGAAAGCTACAATTAAGTACGTAATAAGTACATCAACGGAAGTGGAATTGGGTATTTTACCTGCTTCGAAGAGCATTTCATGCCAAACTTACCTTCTTCGTACGGTGGACGACCCGATGCAAATCAAATCTCCCACGAAGTATTCTCCCGCTAACAAGGTTTACAGGATTACACCATGGAAAATGACCCAGCGACAAACATTGTGTCTTCGTAGCATTTAGAGTTGTCTAAATAGCCAAATAGCCCGCTTGCGCTAAAGGCCAACAATCATGTCATTAGAAATTACCAAAGCTATACAGGCGAATACGAAAATAGGTTAAGGTTAGCTTTCGTTACTACCTTGTCCAAATCCTACAAACGTTATATTATTAGAATGGTCTTCATAGACGATCATTCCTTTCCAAGCTTCGAAGACGTTACAGATCTTCATCATCGTCGTTCGCCTCCAAGTCTAATGTGATCAATGCGTAGGATACGTTGTTGTATGCGGGTGTGAAGAACAGCGGACGAGTTCACTGCGAAAAACTGCTGTGATTTCTTAGCGGGTCAGGTGCGGTCAGAGACGCCAGTTAAATATAATAACACGCTTCTCGACGCTCTTGTGTTGCTCTGCAAATGCCCATTGGGCTCTGTTTTACAGGGATCTTTAGTGTTGTATCTCCCCCGCCCCAACGGTCCAGTTTGGCGGGTATAGTCTATCTACCGTTTTGGCTATCACCGCCCCAACAACAGCATCTAATTACAGGAAGACGAACTATACGAAAATACGGCAGGAATCTGTGGCCAGCAAACGTGAAGTTGAAGATGCTACCGACCTAACAAAAGAACATTGCCGTTAACCATAGTCCGGATGCCGCCTTTCTATGGAGTCGTCGTCGTCGTCATGTCCAACTACAAAGAGGGCCGCAATCGCAGGCAGATCAAACGAGACCTAAGTGGGCCAAAGAGCCCCCAGGGGACAACTTCCTACTTGTATATGAAGCGGGTACCTCATGAATGGACTATGTTGTACTACATCACCCGTTGATACTCCAGGTCCTTAACTTCTACTACCGAAGCCGTTAGATGGCGGTGCACCGGCGCTGTCATTTTTTTTACTTTAACCCCAGATGCCAGCCCCGGGTGCATCAGCTAGGAGTGCATCGGATGAGGCTGTGTGAGCATTAAAATGAATCTTCTTTGCCGGGTACAAAACAGATCTATCCCACAACTGATGCGAAGTTGATTAACAAAACCGTAAAGTAAAATGTGTTTAACTTCATAACAGGTAAATGTAGAATACGGAATCGATACACCTATTCGCGCCGATTTGTTTTTGTTTCGTCATTAAGAATCAATCAAAATGTGTCGTTACCCTGTAAAAAAAAACCCTGTGTTTCTTCCTTAATCGTGTTCGCTTTATCGTAGAAGTTGATGCCGTTTACGGCCATTAGCAAATGAGAAGTCTGTTTGCGCGTAGTTGTAGTTGCCAAACGAATCGTCACTGAATATCGGCTAACCTTTCAGGTTATTTCTAGAAGGATAAGGGTGTTACCTATCCTTGAAGCCCAAATCAACATCTTGCCTCGTCAACACCGTCACTATAATATTCTTGTATTGCTAATACAAAATGTAAGGCTTTTATTCGAAGTATAATATTTTAGGGATCAAAATGCGCAATTTAAAATTTGGCCCACGATGTTATCAGCTTCGTCACCGTTGCCTCCGCCAACCAGCGTCACCATCAACGAAGTCACGGCTGTGAATGAACGTAAACCATACCACGGGCATTGGTCGTCCGGCTGTTTAGGTTATATTTAGACACTGGCCTTTTTTTCCTCGTCTCTTGATTCGCCTCCGCCTTCCTATAATACGTAACAGCTAGGCCTTGAATTACGGCTAAAATACTGATGTATCTTTGTAATTCGGGCAATACTTTAGCACCAGATACTTCGGGACACCTGCTCAAGACGGTAGCAGCAGCCTTCAGTGCACACACAATCAGTTGACTCGTGTGGACCGCGGAACTCGTAAGAAATAACGTGTCCCATGCGTATCCAACGACCGATGGTCATTGATGTCTCCATGTCGTCTACAGGAGAAGCGACTACGAGGACCCGCAGGGCCGGTCTTGGCGGTCCGCCTTCGCCTTAGCGCGACACCAAATTTTTCATTCTGTATCTACGCTACAGAAGATGTGCGGTAGCGTTAAGTCGTAACGTTGGATGATAAACAGATCCCCGCCTGCTCAAAAGCCACAACGGCCCTCGCTAATAGAACTGATCATCACGGTTGACTTTACATATATTCACGCACAAACACACAGACACACAGGTACAGCGAGCTTAACGTCAAGTGGGTGGTTAAAAGTAATCTCGTAGTATTTGTTGCCATTTCCAACGACGGGACGACAAGGACAAAGTATGTTTTGGCCCATACCAGCCGCTGAATGAAGGAGTCGACTGAGCTATTTGGGAGGTTCCAGATACGATGCTCTAACAAAGCCTATGTAGGTAGTAAAGGTTCGGTTGACATTTGTGGTTAAAGATACAAGAATTATTTAAAAAATCCATGGGGTTAAATTTTATCCGTGAATAGAAATAGGTAATGGTACCTCCTGATGGAGAGTACTAGACAACCATTTCAATAATCAGTTACTTGATGAAGCAGAAATCGAGCCTAAACCTATTCCCGAGATGGACCAAGCAAGATCATTGCCCGTCTCGCATCCGCTCTGATCGCATCAACATGACAGCAATATAATGCCACCCTTACGTAATAAGGTAGTTTCACACATTATCTATTAAACGGTGCCATGTGTCAATTTCAGAAGTTAGTAAAGCTAGGATGTAACTTAAGCGAAAGACCCTCTAACCAAGAACTGGAATTGTTTTAGTTTCAAATTAATTGTACATAATGAACACTGGACTTAAACTGAGTCTACAAAAAGTTGGTCATTGCTATTTTACAACCACTCATGGATCGGGACCGATTTCGTAGTCCAGAGCCTGTATTGGCCTAATGGTTAGCGCGCGCACCCATTTTTGCTATAACAACTATGGTACTAGTACATAGTTATTGTATATATATGCTTGCTCTTCGCCACCGAGAATCATCAAATCGTCGTTCCATACAACTGGTTGCGATACAGATCATGATATTTAAGCTCATCATCACATCCCGACTGGTTTGTACGTCGCTGTGCTGCCGTCCATGTGGAGATCGTCTCCTCGATCAGACCCCCGTCCGCGTGTCACGAGGGGTTGCGATGTCACACTGAAAAAACGCCTGGCTCTGCCCAGAAGCGATAAGGGTCGGCGAAAGTCTCACCTGGATTTGCCGACGACGGCAACGATAACGACAGCAAGCTAGACTTCATCCAGTTGACGGCCAAATCTTGTAGAAAACCGTAGCCGAGCCGTGACGGGCGGGCGTCTGAATCGTTCATCTATATATAAACACATATGTAATGCGCGAACAACTTGAACTTGTGAGATTTTTTCTTCTTTTCTACGTGGTGCCATAGTGGTACATCTGAAGGGGGCGTGTTGCATGTCGCGTGAGGTTAGGACCTCACGAAGTTCGTAAGTACAAACCTCCTCACCTTCTACCAAGCTAGATTTGGCTTGACTTCTATCAGTGGCAGCACTGCCAGTGCAGAAGAACGATGACGACCCCACAGTAACCCGACAACGAACAAGCTTGTTACCCGGAGCCGCACAGGCCTTTAGCCAAAGCCGACAGGTTACGTTATGTTAGGCGAACGAAACTAGCATGAATGCACGCCAGCCGACGCTACTGATGAGGGCCGCCGATGGTAGAGTTGGCGCGAACCTTTTGCTAGTACTCGATTAAATAAGCAACAATCGTACTGTAAAACACTCTTCAACGAGTCTACACCTCCCCCGTGGGGCACGATACGTGACCGTATAAGAGGAAAAGCGTAGCGATAACATAAATCAAAATTGTTGCTTGAAGAAAAACTAGCCAAAACTTTTTTCTACGTAGGCGCTTGAGCGTATGTGTTTTACTACACGAGCTCGCTTCTCTTCGTACGCGAAGACAGGTGGGATGTAAGATGTTCTACGTGCACGGCGAATGCCTGCCAGACAGGCAGAGATGTATGTTCGCCTTAGTAAAATGAACGAAGACTGTGGTTCATGGACACGTTGCTGTTATACGTAACCTATAAAAGCCGTAACTTAGTTGTAAAACAGCCATGGTTCGAGCGCTGCCAATGCGGATGTCACCACACGAGAATTGTGGACGCCCCCGCCATTGAATGAGCACGTCGAACGAAACGGCAACAATTCAGGAATATGCTTTACAAAAATAAATGGAGCGTATCTGCGAGGTTTGACGCAGTGAAACCAGTTCTGTATATAGGTATCAGCGTAGGATAGCTCTTCAATTTATGCTGTACACATAAGCTTACTCAATAAACCCAGTATCGTTTGTTAATGAATGAACGCCTATTGCTGCTTGTAACCCAGGCTTGTGAGGTTAGAAAAGCATCGCTTCGTTGTATTGATCACTCTAATCGAGTGTTGTTAAAATTATATACTAATAATAATAATAAACCAGCGATTCTACCAACTATGCGAAACAAAATACTTCATAGAATGCTCGATTGTTATTGATAGTCTGATCACGAGAGCTCTTTTTTTTATTAGAGACAATCAGACGCTATATACATGTTTTATTATTGGCTTTCTTACAGTGACAGTCTGTGCGAAACATTTGATGCTGGGACCTTCTGGCTAACCTACTTTTTCCAGTTTATGACCTGTTCTGTTGCCGGTGTCAACCATTATAGCGGTGAATACGACCGAATGTAGGAAAAGCCTGAATTTTCTCTTTCTTATGCTTTATTTTCGTCCATCAAGTCGTCACTGGCATTCCCAAAGCTACGCTATAAATGTTCCACCTAGACACAAAGTGATTTGCACGGGTACTCAAGCAGCAGTCGTCGTAACCGTCACGTTCTGGAGCCTTTCAAAACGCTTAGCAGAATGATAATGGAATCCTCAGTTGTAATGTTCGTACATAGACGTTGCTGAGTGACAGGGCTCAGAAAGACAACCCGATACGGACGATGCGTAACTATATCTATACATACGAATAGATTCCTAGCTTACGGCAGCTAACCCAGATTGGCTGACCCGAGCTCCGGGGTGCATTCATACGTTAGCATAAGATAAAGTTGCCGTTGCATGACAATGCCCCCAGACACCTTCTTAGCGGAGAACGAGATAACTGACATGATTCCATTGCCTATAGCATCCATCAAGGTACAGTCAACGAAATGATGTCAACCTCACCAATAAACGCTGTCGTTGCTTATACGTATATGGTAAGAAATCCCTGCGACTGTTCCTGACCGCTTCCACAGACGTCTGGCGCATTACATGCCACCTTGCTAGCAGGATCAAGTAGGTAGAATACGCTCGTACTATATATATATATAGACAATGTTCTACGACTGTTCGTACTGCTATCAAGACGACGGTGCAAAAAGGCGAACCGGACCGCCAAGAAATAGTAACTCACGAATAAGTTCTGTCCAAGACAATAGCGGGGCCTTAGTTCGACCTATTCTACCCTGGTATGGTAACCACACTTTTGGCAACCTTCGTTCTTTGGTGATTTCTGTTAACGAAATCGATCCACGTTTTTTTCGAATAATGCGTTTTCGTGTATCTTAGAACCATTCGTTTCCATATATGATACATCTAATAATTCTAATTGATAGAACCCCGAAAATAAATGAGAAAACAATTTTGTCAGGGTATTGCATTAGAGTCCCGAATTTCACTAACTATGAATATTAACCTAAAAACAACGTGCGTGTCTCAAAGTTAAACGAGGTTCGTTCCATCCGGAGTTGGTGTTACTTCAGACACGCATCGTTAAGGATTAGCCGATGCCCTGTAATAGAAGGTATTAGCTAATAACGCATTTGCTCAGTCAGTATATGCTTAGCATGACGTGATAAAGATATTTTGCCTAGCCTCTCGCCCCCTAAGAATACGTTTCCCGTAACGACAGCGACGTAACGGACAATTCGTTCTAGCCACCTCAACAGTTCACCTATGGAAAAATCAGTTCGATTTGTCTTAGTCTATGGTATAAAATTGATTCCGTCCTTTGGACGCCGAGGATAAATCATTGTTAAACTACCTGACGCAAACGAAGGTCACCATTCGAAGCTGAATGCAGCGTTTACCCTTTTGAATGTCGTCATTCGTGACGGCAATCACGAGCAGAATTATTAGCCAGGCCCCGATTATTCGTCGTAGGCCTCAACTACGATCCGTCCATTTTCGATTGAAGCCGCCCCACAGATCCGCTCTGTGCGAAGCTGCAGCACAAAGCTCTTTGTGCACATGCTGGTTTACTATCCTAACCAATGTAGGCAATAAAGGACCGTTGATATACTGGTATCTTTAATACTACCTAGTGTTCCGCCGTCGTCAATACACTAAAGTAGGTCGCCGTAGTCTGGTGTTATTTTTGTGATAGGACTCCAAAAGGGGAACGCGCTGTTTCTTCTGGGCAATGTTCAGCGATGATCTACATCTCAGTCAATCTGCGATTGATTTGCTGCGAGGTATGAGTCGCTGGCGCCGCTAGCCTGTTGCGATGCCAAGGCCAATGTGGGCCAGGCCCGGTTTTCCCCACTTCCCACATCCTTCCCATCAGAATTTAAATTCATTGTCCTAATATTTGAAGATGCTAAAACATGTGCGGATCGATTCATAGCAATGTTTCGCGCATGCCACACTTCTATGGAAGATTTACTGGGAGATATCTACTGGGAAGGTCACAAAGATGAGGATGTCGTACATTGTCTCTTTGTTGTGAGGCAGATGTTATTGGCTGAAGTTGGGCTAATAATATGGAAAAATCAACTGTATACTAGAGGCTTGGAGAATGTCTTGATAGAGTGCATATTATAAAATAAAAAAAGGAGAAAACGGTGTGCAGTTACATTTTACTTAATTGCGAAGCTTTTTTTTAATATGATCATAATTTCAGGCAATAAATACTGCACATTTATTTTGAATTTTATTGATCAGTAATTTGGTTGTTCGATAAAAATTGTGCAGAACCACAATTAAATTTGATATTATCTAGCAGCGTTCGGTAATCATCCTCTTCTACCTGTTAAATATCATAGACACTTTTACGGCACACATTTTATTTCTAAATTGTTTGGCCCGATGTCCCGTATCCACAGAAATCTGCTACATCGTTCTGCCATTTTTTCTATCAATCGACTTCGCGAACTTCGATTGTCGCCAAGGCCAACTACGGTTTTGATTTTTCCCCAGTCCCATAAACTACCTCAATCCTATCGTTTTTAGTTGTGTGTAACATTTCCTATTCAGTGTACATCACATAGATGTTTTTTTTATTTAGTATTTTATTTCAGTCTACTTGAAAACATGCCTGCCCCACCTCTGAGAAGCGTCTACCACTTCACAGCTTTAGTATTGCCATCCAAAATTACTTACGGAACTCCATGTGTCAGGCCAGTGAGCCGTTATCTTATGCATTGCTTTCTGCAGCTTTGTACACATACATCTATACCGAATATTCGACAAAGTCGCACACGGATCACACAACCTAAATACGCTAACTACATTGACTATGATTTTCCTTACAAATAAATAAATAAATAAGTGTCTGTTGAAACTTTGTAGAGAAAAAAGCTTTATAGTGATACGATTTGTCGTTTGATTTGCCACTGCGCGGGTTACTTTCTGAACATCCGGTACAGGTTCGAGCGTAGCTTTGTTTCATGAGATAGCTGTTGTCGATGCTGTCCCCGTTGTCACCTCCTCCGCCTGAACCTTCCGCGCAGGTCGATGCTCGAGACTCCGCCCCGAAAGGATCAACTTGATGATCCCACTACAGCGGCAAAATCAGCGGCCGGTGGTCGGTCTTCAACCCAGACAGCTCTCGCACTGGCGACCCGGAGTATGAGAGAGCACTCACGAGCTGTGAACCTCTGCTGCTGCTGCTGCCGCCGCTGTCGCCGTCGCCGCCGCCGCCGCTTAGTGGAGGTAGCCAACTAAACCCAAGAGGTACAAGTTGACAGAAACAACTTCCCTAGTGCCTATCCGACCAACATCGTCATCGCCACCAACAGCGGACATGGGCTGAACCCTGAAACGACTTGGTAAGTCAACTACCACTACGAAGAGTGAAAATATGGGTCCCATCGCTTCAGTAAGGTAGTGTCAGAGTCCAGTAGTAAACCGCCCCCGTCTCTCCAGGAAAACTCACGAAAAATGACTTCATTCCTTCTCTCTTTTAGGCACGTAGAACGAGGTCACGCGAGGGAATCTGCTGTTGGTAGCCTGGCTGGCGACGCCAGTACGAAACAGCAGCAAGCCAAAGCTGTGCGTCGAGTAAAGGTAGTATCGGCGGCCCTGCCAACTCCTTCACACGCACATCGGGGTACGTTGGCAGCAGTGAGCTCCGTTAACCTCTGTAGCTTCAGTCGTTATCAATGGAACCGTCTTTCAGATGAACGTATCTGATATAGGACTGAGTGAGCCTGTTTGTCCGTCTGGGAAAGAAGTACGAGATTACTCAGACTCTGCACGATGATGCGTTCCTAAGCAGAATATCACCCCGTTTCCCACTGACAAGCGCTTCGTATTTATATCAAATCCTGAGGCATATAGAGTTACAAACAAACAAAGGCAACATTAATTGCTTTGCAGCGTGTGGCTCGATTAGAGGTTTACCAGACAGTCGGTAAATATAGATTCTACTATCTTGCGATGAACGACAAAAGTCGGCAGGAGTATAATTTTTCGACATATACCCAACCTTCAGAAATTTCCATTTATAGGACAAAAAATTGATAGTAAACCGAAGTAGGGATGTTTTTCTCGCCCAGTATCGGCTCGCGCATATATCACACTGAAGTATCTTTCAATTTGAAGTAGCGCCTTAGCTAGTAATTACATTTATATAGATAAGATAGATTTGTGTGCACTGCTAGATACTAGAGAGATTCTGATGCGGCAGTAAATGCTTCATCAAAGGTCATTGCATACGCTGACTGTAGCACACTGGCCCTCTTTCGCTTGTTCTATTGACACGCACGTACCTTTCGTTCCGATCATTGCGAAAGCAATATCTACGAGTTTACTATAGACATTCCTCTAAGCAATTCCATAAAGTTTGCACACCTAGCTGAGTACGAGGTATTATTTATGAATAATATAACAAGCTTATAGGGCTTATTTATTATCCGCCGACAAGACGGATATAGCTTAAGGTTAAGATGCAGCATCCTACACCTACCCTCTCGGGGCAATATCGGTTAAGGCACGAAAAAATCGTTACACATGCACACGAACGTTGTTTAGCTGTAGTCTTTTCAACTCACTTGTACGTTTTTCTGGCCTGGACTGTGCCTGCGAAGTGGCACTCTGAAAATGTTGATCCGAGTCTAGGTCTAATTCCGTAGAGTTTGAATCTGGAAACGCTATTTGCTAGGGTTGTAATTTACCGCAATGGTAAATGTATCGCCGTGACAAACCCACAAAGGCGATTTTGGGCGAATTGAGTTGCTGTAATTCAGTTTAAATAATCGACTCTAATAGGACCATCACTGCGTTTAGACGATCAACACAGTACAGAAGCTAACGCGTGTAAATTATGTAAAATAAAATAGCATGTACCCGCTGAGAAATTAAATTATTCGTAACTACGCCAATTGTCCGGGCAACATAAAATTATACAGGACTGCAGAATAATAGAATACCTGAATTTTCTAGCAAATCCAGATTCCACTGTGCTAGCTTACAAAAATCAGTGTAGCCAAGATCCCCGAAGTTCGGTAGGTACCAACACCCGACTTCAGTTATGTCGCTAAAACAGCGGTGTTACGTGTTATAGAACGCAGCAGCTCTTCGCGAGCCGAAAGGATGTTGCATACGTCTCGTATAAACGAAAAAACCAACGGTCTTCCAATTAGGGGCAGCTGGACGCACGTCCGGAGACAGTCGTGGCCAGCCGATGGCGGGTTAGTCGTACCATGCCGTATGAACGTCGACAGACCCACTATGCATCCGAATCAACAAGTAGAGCGGTATATAGATACATAGGCACGGTACCTAGGCTCGCAAATGGGCCCTGCGTCGATGACACAGCCTCGTATGTTCACCTACCCTTAACATTGTTCGCCGCAATCTCCTACCTGTTGATGACGGTACGGCGGCGTATCTGGCCTACCGATTCTGAGCTAACTTCTTGAAGCTAGAACGTAGTCCTTCACCTCACCTCGCACCGTAGATTTCAAGTAGTCCAATGATCCCTCATTGGATCGTCCGTTCAGCGCCCGAGTCGACGGCACAGGGCGGAAACGCTATTTCCTTAACGTAGTGCTAGTGGCAGTGTTGAGTGTTGCTTGTGGATTGAGAACGGAGAATTAGCGCCACACCGATCGTTTTGCTCGAAGTAGCGTCGGCGGATACGAAGAAGCGACAGGGATCTGAGGGCAATCTTTTCGTTATCGTTGTTATAGGACACAACAAGCAGAACTTGTACGTGGAGCTTTCTGCAGACAGAGAGAGCGAGAGAGAGAGAGAGAGAGAGAGAGAGCATCTTCGCTTATTAGGGCTAGCAAAGCAGGCCGAAGTGCCAAAAGCAACAATAACAATAGTAGATATTACAATATAGACTAGTTACAGCAGTCACTATTAATTTAGTTTGTAGAGGCAAACAACGTAGGTAGAGGTCCACGTCGCTTTAGCCCTGTTTTTTGATTGTTGTTTATGGTTTAACGACAACAAACTCTTATCTATACATCTATATATCTTGAACGCGTAATGACACATCTAATAAACAACAATTATTATCTATGTAGTTAATCTGAATGATTCCACATTGCGTTCGACACAAAAAGCACCACTGCTTTGTTTGACAAATGTTCACGGAAACCGTGTTGCAGTTATAATGTTACATATTCCTCGTAATGGTTTGAAACATTATCGATCTTTAGAATGACAATGCGACAAAAACTTCACAAGATTTCACCGTGCTAATTTTGCATAGTATATATTCAATACAAGGTCCTGATACAATAGCTGTATCTCCTTACTAGGATATCTAAGAACAACTGGGCGCCAGGACCCTGCTATGCTCCACTTCCATGTGATTCTGTTTGTGTGTATTAGTTGTCTGATACAACCCATCGTACCGTAATGTTGTTGTTCTTGTCTTAACTACTGATGTTGATCCAAAACCAGGCTGGCCCCTCTGTGTTGCGGAGGCGGCAATCTCAGTGGAGGCAGAACTGTTGCAGCAGCGATTTCGGTTTCGAAAAGCTAAATTTGACATCGGCCACTCAGAACCCCAGACCAACCTGAAAAAAGTCGACAACACCTTCGGATGGCCTCTGTGTAGCGTATCGCCCAGGCTCTGTAAGGAGACGGTACTTGTCGTTGGCGCGCTAACGAACAGGTGCATGGGGGGAATCTTGCCCGGACCCAAACTAGGCTGAATTTCAGCGGTAGCTTAGGCCAACCATGATATGCACGCATTATACTAGCGTAAGAATGGCGGCAATGGATTAGTTTGAAGACTATAGAAGGTCCCAACATGCCGGGTCACTTAAGTCAAATGCATTTCTGCGGAGGCGGTAGAAAGGACATCGGCGATGACATAGTTGCGCACAAAACAGACGTAGAGGTATAGACAGAGCGGGACACCAGCGAACGTTCTGTAGGCTCACCGTGGTTAAGATGGACTATCGTAGATAAACGAGTTTGCTGTTGGATCTTGTTTTTAAAGCGGACACTTGGGACGCTAAGCTTGGAATCTTCACCTTTGTAAGCATATACGCGATCGGTCTGTGGACGTCGAAGCTATAGTGGACCTCCAGTTGGTAGCCGCTGGGAACGTCGAGAGTCTATCTGAGGATTATGGCAGTTTGGTCTGAACAGCGGATGGAGAATGTGTGGGAAGAGTCTAAAACTGAAGACGATCTTAACTAAAAAAAGAAAAAAAAAAACAGGGTAATAGTATAAATTACGCTCGGAAGAAGCGAAGTACGCGATCTAATTGATCCCAAAAACGAGTGCCTTCACCTATTGAAGTGGGCCTCGGAGCAAAACTTTTGATCAGGCGATTTCCTAAGCCTATCTAGCGTAACTTAATCTAATAGCCTAGACCTATACATTTTACCTCGTCAGAAGGCATGGCGAGAGACGAATTCTGTATAGGATATACAATGTATAAAATAGTCGTTTTATAGATTTGTATCAAATAAAACTCACTTTCTGCTGCGTCTATATTTTACTTTGAACAGAGTATTTTGGCTTCTTAGCGGGCTGCATCGGACTATTGATCCGAGTCCCTGATTGTTAGGTCTAACCAATTCTAACTAATTTAATTAATTGTTTAGGCGATTTTATCTTTTCATTATACTGTTTTCGAAATTAATCCTTACTATGCACGACGTGGTGGTAGCGACGCCGAGAGCTTCGAAGCAAGATGTACATTTCATATGAGGGTATATACGTTGCGATGTTTTTATTTGTGTATATTCCTCTTGCGCATCTGCATCTTCATTTAATACGCCGCCAACACTCGAAAAATAATGGTACCCTGTATAACAACCCGTTCAAAAATTATCACGAGAAATTTGTCTACATATTTAGTTAGCTACGGGAGGCTCTGTCAACGAAATTGCCACGTCTGGCAACTTCACCCGTTCAGCTGCTTTCACTCATTACAGCAACGGACCCCGCGATGTCGACGTCGAACGGCGCCGTTCACCCTGACGTATGATCAAATCGTCACCATTGGGGTGATTATCGACAGTTTTCGATCTACTGACTGCAGTGATTGGTATCTGAACGGCCGAGCCAATAGCTTGAGACCTGTTCTGATTACGTATCTTGTTACCTGTGTATTTCGATAGTCCAGCGTCAGATTGTCTTGATCTGTCGTTCCTGTTGTTGGCGATCTGCTTAAGGTCGCATCTCAAGGGGCCCTTTATTAATTTATTACCGTATCAAATCGTTTCTTGGGGCAGACTATATAGGATATAGACGAAAAGGATACAGCGAATTCTGTATCCGTTTATTTTTTCTACGGGAATGGCGTTGAGACATAGAAGTCTTGAATGGTTATGGCTCCAAGAAGACATCGGAGCTCTGTAGACGACGAGGAACTGAGTACTTCGTGAAAACTAGTTGAATCCAAATCGGATAAGAAAAAAAGGGAGAGGTTGCAAGCCATACAATAGACCTCGCACTAAAATATGATCAAGGAAAAAAAGCAAGACATTTTTTTCAAACATAATATTCATGATCGGCTGATAAGCTAACGATTACTCTGGAGTGTATAAACATAACTTGACCTTCAATTGCAATTCAGGCGACTCTGGCAGGCAATAAACAGACGGACGAGGCCTCAAGTACTTAATGGCAACTTAGAACAATGGTTACATCGTCGTTTAAGGATATCATTTACTAAATTAGAATCAACCAATTGCACCTAACAACAACCTAAATGGTTACTGCTAAGCGTGCAATAACAGTGCCATTGAGATACTGCTATGAAGAAACGCTATGAATTGCTTTTCAATATGGGACGCCTTCAGTTATACTGTCATATCTCAGCTAACATACCATAACTAAGCTAAGGTACCAAAACTTCGAGTTCTATTTCAGCTATCTTCTTTTATATAAATTCGAACCTGCCTTCGCCCAACGCCAAACATATGGCAACTATATGGCATTTGCATGAAAAAAGTATCCCACCGTGTAGCAACGATGAACATCTTACCACGAAAGTATTTTCACAGTGTGACCAAAAATCCGGCCCCGTTGGGCATTTCTGTATTGATGCTGAGTACGATTTCCGTATCTGCCTCCGTAGCTATTGCTTTTGTTGTTGTTGTTGCCGGGATCGTGGCCATTGATTTTTTACTCTGCTACCTCAAACACAGATACCTAACCGCCATGGACGTCGATACTGAATAGAATACCGCCCAACTCTTCATCGTTTATGTATATAGCCACACTTGGAAGTCTCGTCTACAATTAGTAACTGAAGTGTCGTTATCGATTGTACAGTTTGTCGTCCCCCTTGTGGATGATATCAATGAGTACCCTACATTTGGCAACATTCGTTGGCTGGCAGAGTCAACCTTGTTGCTACCAGAGGTAGCTGAGTCTTTCTATCGTGCCATGTCGTTGACATACTCTACATTAGTATTTAGAAGATACTCCTATAAGAAGGGCAACAGTGTTAGCGCGCGCAGCCAGCCACGACTACATGCCTGTCATTATTATGAGCAACATGCCTATCTCGACACTATGGACTTCGCCGATGTCGAAGCAGCGGGTCGCCACCCCACATTAAACCAGCTATAGCCTAAGCCGTTGTTAGTAGTTACGCTATGTACGGTACTCATTTCCCGTTCCTAGCAGAAGTTTCTACCCTAGCGTTGACTCAATCTCGGACCCTTAGTTCGTCCGATTTTTTGTTCGTTCAGTTGTCTATGAAACTTCTTCTCGTTTCGCCACGAGACCTTCTTCTGTATTGGCTGCCGATTTCGGTCGTTTTCGTTACCTGCGATGAAGTAGTCGTACTCGCCGTGGAGTGGATGTTGTTATAGTAATAGTTATCATCACTGCGACCTCTAGCTAGGCAGATCTTCACCGTTTGGTCGGCAAACAGCCGCAGATCCCTCGGTTTGTCCCTATCGAACTCATTTGCTCAGCTTCTTCATAGCTCGCCACAGCTCGTCCTGTATAGATGAAGAGTCACTGCGAGTACTTCGGCCCTGATGTCGCCATCGGCTAACTGCCGATGCCGCTGTTGTTGTCGATAGTCGCCGATTGGGCCAGCCGTGCTGGACGGAACAGGCTACGTCTATCGATGCGGCTGTCTGCTCCCGTACGTTCGGGTTCTCAATCGCTGGCTGCTTCGTTTCGTAGCGGCGCGTTCGTGGCGCGTGGCGCGAACATCTGCGCCGGCTGCACCACCGTCGACGTCACCTATCACCCGCAGTTGAGCGTCGACATTCGACTGTGTTACCGCTGCTGCTGTCGTTGTTGGCTGAAGGCAGCGCGCCTTGCTTGGATCGTTGAATCAGTATCTGGATGGCATGGACTACTGTCAAATGTAGCCGCCTTTTCGATAGTAGAAAACTCGCGCGCCAGTCAGGTCAGCACGAATAGCGCCATCACCACCCAGAGCATCAAGCGTCGATCGAACACTGGGCGAGCGGCCTGGCAAGCCGGATTGAAGCGTACGGCATGTTTAGCGCTGACTGCATAGCTGCTTCGAAATGCAGACCAAAACAGGCGAAGCAGCGGGGCAAATGGCTTACAACAGATTAGTGACTGGTACAGACCTAAATCTGACGCAGTACACAAATGGTGAGTGCCTGTTTATCCGACCTGGGTTACAGTGCCCATTAATGACGAGACAGAATAGCATCATAACAAAGTTAAATGTTAGATATATCTATTAAAAATAGAGGACTCACACAATCGAAGATTCAAAACAAATGACAAAAAGCTGCTGGTTGGCCTATTTACGGCTAGTCGAATACGAAGACACATTAGCAATGGGGCTGCCGCATTAGCAGACAGCACACATTAGATATAGGGGTGAAATAGGCAAGCGAGCGGAGAGTAAAAACCAAGCTGGCAACGTATTTTCCATTGATAGATAGAGGATTAAATGGCACAATAGAACCAATAGGGAAGAAATACACCAGTGAGGAGTAAATACGGTCTACAGTACGGCCTAAGTCGAGAAAGATCTTACAAAATAGACCGTACGCCGTCGACGTCTGTCTTTTGTAGATTCTTATTTACTAGCTCTATATACCGCTCTGTTTTGCTGGTGGGTACTGCTTAACTCGACATCCGAAGAATACAGAAGGTTCTTCAAGCAATTTCAACCGATTAGTTCAAAATCAGACCACATCTTACACCGATAATCATGGATTCGTGCAATTTGACTGCACTTTTGCAAATGATGACAAAAATATTACATCATGATCATCGTAACGTGTGGGTAAACTACATAATTTTATATGGGGTATGGCAAACTTGTAGCGTATAGCTATAGACCGCGAACGAGGAACAACTGCGCGTATTTGCGCCCTTGACAATGCGCAAAGCCAGCTCAGGTTGTTTTTTTTTGGCGACGCGGTACGTCCAGCTTAGTTTTTGATAGATTTTATGAATGAGTCTATAGCCCATACGATGCTGTGCGATCGCGATGACAGCGTCTAATGGCAAAAACATATGAGCAGAAGGACAATTCTTCAACGTACAGGATTACTTAGTTGTTTCATTGACAACTGAAGTGGTAAATGCTGAAACAAGCTTATGAGACTTCGTAGCTTGAACGTAACGTGTTGGAGTACTTCGAAAAACGTGAAGACAATAGAAATTGGCAAGTGATGGCTTCGATGATAATGAAACATCGTGACGGCAACCCTGAACATGTCGTTACGACCTTAGAAATTCGTATTGGGGAAAAACGTTCATCTAACAGATGCTTGGGTTTGAATCGACAACGAGCATATCTTAGGCAGAGGCCGCCAGTGAGCAGCCGAGTGTGAAATTGGTGGATAGTGCCAATAACCTGACTTAGCATGTCAAATCATACATATTCAGGAGACAATTTTTACGGCCTGAGCCCGTTTCAGCTCTATAGAGGACGGGTTGAAGTTGGTCGGTAAAGAATTCGATTCGGTTTGTATGAAAGGTCCGAACAAGTGGCTAGCGTCCACGAGACCACCCCAAGCGTTTCCGTGAACCTCCGTCAGTGCTACAAAAAGCTACAACCGTTTATGGGCTATGTGGTCTGTTGTGTTCGACAGCTATCGGATCTTCAGTAGCTGATGAATCTCGAAATATTCTCTAGTGATTTCAAGCGCCCGTATAAAGATCCCTGGATCCTATAAAGAAGTCCCTATCTCTAGCTGGGGACGATCCATCGTTTGATGAAGATTTCACTCATTTTCGACAGGCCATCTTTCGATGGTGTTGTCTCAAATTTGCATTAACATCATCCGGTTCGAACTTCTAGTTGAGAACTAATGCGCCTAACGATTAGACAAAATAATGTCTTTATCATTCGACGACGGACTGAGAGTCCGTTTAAGGTCATTCAAGGTTGAGCTTTGGTTCATCACATCGGAACGACTACGCTCAGTAAGGTAGCTGCTGGATGCGGTAGGCATTAAAGCCCGCTTATTTGCAAAATCTTTGAACCCCATAAGTAAATTCCGGCGACGACCAACCGTGGCTAGATACGTGTGAAGCTTTATGAGAGTAACGTCAGCCAAAAAAAGCCGGCCTTCAATGGGACTGGACGTTTCTCGAGACAAACACTCCCATTTATTGTTTTTAGCAGACAGGAGGTCACCCGTGCGATCCATCTACATTTCTCGACATGCTGCTTTCTTCACTGTCGTTCTCCTATTGCAGTACTGCGTATATTATATCAATATATCGACTGTTGATTTACATGTTTCCTTCTTAATTATTTGAAATTATTACACCTTCTTTCTCTCTCTTTCAAAGTCACTCACTGCATAATCTAAATGGACGGCGTGCCTAAAAAGCCAGTTACTCGTAGGTAAAGTGATATATTTGCGCCAAAGTAGCCGACCAACCGACGCCATCATGTTGTCATTACCATTAAATAGCGGTTGCAGGCAAATTGCCCATAGTGCTATAGTAATGGATTTAAGGCTGAAGACTGAGTCATTCGTACATAACCCATTCAGGTATATAATACAATATAGATCAGCCCTGCACACTTATCTGGTTCGACTTCAAATAGGTATTTTTGTCTGAAACATTTCTCCCTTATCGATAACGGATGGTTACGAACTAACGTCGTCTATGAATAGATAAAATAATAAAGGAAAATGAAAAATCGATCGAATTGTTCCAGTTAACTGGCATCATACATCTGTACCGTAGGCTGTTTGTTGTTGCTGTTGTTGTTGTTGTTGTTGTTTACTAAAAGAGCCCAGCCCAGCCCAGTGCGTCGTCGCCCAATGGCCACCGGCTGAAACGAGTCAGCGTAATTTTACGGCGTCGCACCTGGTCGCGTCAATTGTCGACCAACAGACCGTTCTACTATGGATAAAATTGGCATGTGATTTTTCACTAGAGTCACACACTGAATTTAGTTCGTCTGCTTTCTGTTTAATAAATGGAAGGTGTGACTGTTACTGCACACATTTAAGGAATATATGAACTAGAGAAATGGTCTGTTAAAGCTGGTGGTCCTTTGCCCACTTATTCTGCATACATCGATACGTAATGATAACTTCTGCAGTAATATGAATTATTAACCCAATGGAAAGGATAGCGCAATAGAGAATTCACTTCAAGAATCCGTCTTTTTTCCCGTCCAGTGGCAACGAATCGGTTCCTTGCCGAGTTGCAGCTAGTTGTTAACAACAAGCTCAACCGTAAAAATAGCAACAAAGAACAATGTACGCGATGTTTAGCTCATAATAGAATCCGTTCACTGGACAGCGACGCATCTCTACGGCTTAGCCATAGGGTAAATGTCATGCTAAAATAGAAATTTATTCTGCAATTAAGATTTTTCTAATGATATAGTTTATGCAGTGATTGTAGAGGCGAGCATCTTACTCTCATTGAGCTATTGTTTAAGCTACTTTTTGTCCTTTGCGAATAGTTTCGTAGATACTGGACAGATGATCATCAAGGTCATCCAAACTGTACACAGCGGATAGCATTCTGGGCCTATTTAGGTCGCATTTTTACCTCAATATCTGCGCATCAGGACTACAGTTTCTGAACCACTCCAGCACTGGTCCACTTGGTCAGTTCACTCATATGCTAGTAAAGCTGGTTATCTGGCCAAGACGCTGCTGCTACAGTACCTACCAATCTGTGGGTTTACGATACTACGCTCGCCGCAGCTGGCCTGCCTGACAGTCTACTCCTGTTTTCGCTCCCACTGACAACGTCGTTATAGGCTCTGAATTTTCTTACTTTTCCTACGCGGACCGGAGTTCCGTCACTGAACTTCGAGAGCGAAAGGACCTCACAGCAGAAGTAGTTCGCTGTGGTCGAAGCCTCAACGACTTAAACCCCTTACGTCTAATCCAACATTGTTCTCCCATGGGCGTCTTCACCAGCGGCGAAGAGATCCTACACAACTGGGCCGCGCCAAATACCTAGTGACAAAGACATCATGATAATCACAAGAGAGGCACAATGGAACGATACTATCCAAGCAAACGACTGTTCGTAACATCAGCCACTTATCACCGAATGGCGACTCTGGCCTCAGAGTCAGAAGAACGGATTTGTTGGTCGTTTGCTGTTACCAAACTGCCATCGTCACCAACGCCATTAGGCGAACCCCGTAGTGGCATAATGGTCAACTAGCTATTTACGCTTTGAATGCCGATCGGTGATTTTAGCCCACAGCAGAGCAAACTCTACAGACGAGAAAGCCCAGCCATGTGCTGATTGTTCCTAACCTAATAACTGGTCCTACCTTTAAACAAACCAAGCAGCCGGCGTCGGACCGTGTCAACACAACTAGTTATTATTATTGACCGAAACCCGTGCGCCCGATGTGCCTACTGCTCAGTGTTCTGCTGTCCGGAATTTAAGCGCTTATAATATCAACCGGTTCCAAAGTTTCGTTTGCGCTGCGAAATAAAGATTACAGATCAACGTACTCGGGGACGCGCGGCGTTAGCACATTAGGAGTCTTGTCCTGTGATATGTCATCTTACTCTATTCATGTCCGTTTGTCGGTCTGAACAGGAAGGAGAAGGATAACTCCGCACAAAAACGGGAGAGAGAGAGAGAGAGGTCATAATCACGCTGAGACAGTAAACCATGATTCGACAAACGGTAGCCTCCGTTGTCATGATAGCGATACTTGTGACGCGTTGGGGCGGGGCACCCCCGACGTTTAGGACTCGATGGCCGAAACCTGCTTGGCTGACAGCCAGGGTGGTCCTAACCTAGCGTAGGACCGGTAGGAAGACGTAAGCCTTACCCACCAAGCCGGTTATTTGGCTAGTTAAGCAAATTTACTCAAACGTTACTGGAGTTTACCAGCTACTGTTTCAATGATCCTAGCCATCGCGGCGGTCGTCGAATACTCCCAAACGCTCAGTGGCGGCAACCGAGATGAGCATGAAAAATGATTTTGACAGGCAATCGACGAAGTCATGTGGCGTGTGTGCGCAATCCTATGAAGTACCCATGTGAATAGCTGTATTCATGTTAGCTGTCGTTCAGTGAGTCCCAACTTCGATGAAGTCTACCATCAGTCCGGGCGTAGACAAGGTCGAGGAATGAAGCTGAATAGAAGAATAGACTTGAAGGGTCGCAGATAGCCGCGGCGTCACAGCAGTGAACTACGGTAGGCTATTGGGGACCCAGTCAGCTCGACTCGAAAGCCGAACTCTCCGGGCGTCGAAATAGTCTCTTTAAAATGAACGATGAAGTACGAACAAATCTGAGCAAAACGATGGGAAGGAGGTGGCAGTGGTAGTGGACGAGGAGAGCGTTGTGATAGTGTTAACACAGGCGAAGATCTGCAGTGATGGTGGACTCCTACAGAGGCTTTCGATTAGCACGCTTCCGGGTAGAAACTGCTGGAGAATCTAAGGTTCAGCAGCGGTGCGCGGAAAGCGGCAACCGATCGTTATAGAAACACTTTCCGTCAGAGTTTGGTAGAGGAGTAGCTAAGTCAGGTAGCCCTAACAAATGCTCGGACGCCAAACGAGTCTATGTTTTCATCTTAAAGGCTCGTTTAAGAAAGACACACGGTCACTAATAAGAGTACGATAAAGCGAAGTACAGCCCGTAGCGAGCTGATTTCAGATGAGTATTTCCTCAATGCCGTATTCGACATTAAATTGATAATTCGAACGAACTTCATTTGAAGTTTGCTCATGGTACGTACATACATAAGATAAAAAGCAGCAAAAAAAGCAAACTCCATGTTCTTCATGGATACTAATTACTTTTCTTTTCTGGACAGCCGCAAACATTGCAAGCCAGACAGTAATTTAAACGAGCATTTATTATTGTGCCCTTTTTGCACAGATATATGTTTGTAAGGCATGCAAATGAATCCTAAACCCCATGTGTTTCGAATAAGAACCATCTTCTCGAACTTTTTGTACTCGCCTACTACTTAATAAGTTTTTGGTCACGTTCTTACAGTTATCTGTCGTGTATTGGACTGTATATAATATTCATAATACCGCATGTATTCATTGACTGGCCTGCTACTTGCCTTTTATTTGCGCCAATAGCACACAAATAAAACAGCGGTGGTACCGTGTTCCCCGAAGCTATTCACCGCCGGCCGTCCTTCTGTGGCCTGGTAGGTTGCAGTCAAATCGATAACACGTCACCGTCTTACCAATTTACGCCTTATACTCGATACAATGCAAGAAATAATAGGCCTCAGTGGTGAAAACCGCTGGAAGTCCAAGGAAATTCACACGCGAATTCGTTCATCATTAAGAAGAGCAAATTGTTTCTGTCTTCGTCGTAGAAACGCAAGTTGGGATCCTTCATTCAGATATGGAAATCTATCTTTCGCATCGATTGACGAGGAGACACCGTACCCGATGTTTTCACCAGCTTATTCCTGGGTTCTAGCTGGTTGGGCTAGTTTTTTTTGCGCATTTAGTTTTGCTGCTTCTCATATCCCCAGATCTGGCTTAGAGGGATTCTCGAATAGGAGCCACGATTCGTTTACTTGCGTTGGTTGTCTAGCTCGTACTGCAGTCAACAAAGTGGATGTAAGCACTGTTCCTGTTTGCATAATGTTACTGATAACGGACGAGTTGAAGCCAGCAAAGACTGAGGTAAAAGGGTAGGAAAACTGTTGACGCTTGAAGTTACTGCCCGACCGACCGCAGCGTATTGGACGCAGCGTAAGGAATTCCTAGTCAAGTGCAAGACGCAACACAGAACAGCTGGGAACGAGCCCGCTTGACAGTTCACAGTGTCGAAATGGAATGATATGAAGTACGCGACTATGAAAGGAGCAATCGAAGAAACAAATGCGTTCGAACAGTCATAGATACTACGGATATTAACTTCTTGCTCATATGGACCAAATGCTACGTAGACATATGGACGAATGATCGTGTGGCCTAATAGAAGTAGCGTTGATAGCACTCCTTGAAGACGCAATCGTTTTGGGCTGGAGAATCCTCCTTACTATCTTGTCATCTTCGTGGGAACCTCTGTCAAATCCCCTCCGCAGGCAGACTCTTCAGTCAGCGTGGCTTAGTCGAATATCTACGATTAGAATGAATGTACTATAGTCTATGAAAGACGTTTGTAAATTCCACTTTGGATCATAGAGTTGTACTTTTACTGTTAATACTTATACGAATTTACCCAGTAATGCTTTGGTAATCTGCTTTCTTTTGTCGTTTCTAAATTACTAGCGCGGTTAGCTAATTTTCTAATGCTAAAAATGGTTTTCATAAAAAGGGTAATATAATTTAAAATATGCAGTATATAAAGGGACCTCTAACAAAGCGTTCCAGCCAAGCTTACGAGCTATTTCTAAGATCTTTCGATATTGGGAGGGAGTGCCACATTAATAACATATAGGTATAAATGTCGGGGTATTGGGTTAAATATTTATGGTGATTGGCAAAGTATAAGATGATAGCACAGCATGGAAAGGACTTAGAAGGACAAAAGACACATTTGGTCGAAAACACGTAAATATCGACAGCAACAAGTACCGATACAATGTTGTTAGGTGCACGGTCGAATAGGAAAGACAAACTAGTATTAACAAAAGCAGCTCTAGCTTGGCTTAATGAGATCTCTGGCTTAGCTGGTTTTCATAACTAGAGGTCCGATTAAGCTAAGCTGGAGCTTGCATCCGTTATCGCGGAACCCCTAAGCACAGTTTGAACGCCACGCGGCGCCCTGTCCAGTGATACCATGCGTAAAAGCGATCATAGAAAATCAAATCAAATTAATTCAGATATCCGCAAAGCATTCCTCGTTTTTTTTTTTCATTTGACTAACTTTTCTTTCATCCTGAGATTAATTGTAACAAACGCTAACAATGGCAAATGCAATTTTTTTCATTCTATTATTTTATGAAATTCATTATTAAATCCAAAATTGAACATGGTCATCTTTATCGAATCGTACGGCAATTGATGAGACAGGTCGCGCATCACGTAGGTGTCATATAAGTTTAATCCTATTCCGAGTGAGAGTAGCACAGCGTAACAACTAAAAAAGAAAGCCTATCCTTCTCTTACAGCATTTGCTTTTATCGTTGCTCATGTTTTATTAATGAATAAAGGTCCTGTATATTAAAGTAAATGCTGATAAGTGAGCAAATGATATTCGTGCCATCAAAAAACTGCTGTCAACCACGCAAACGGCTACGTATGAATTCAAATCAATAAATAAATGGCGTAACCTTATTATGTAGCCTGGTATTGGCGTGATAATAAAGTAGTTAATTAACAGCAGTCACGCAAGAGTTACTTTTTAGAAGTAGCTGGATTTTACTTCCATTGGCCATAGTTCAACGTTCTGTATGAGTGTCTACAGTAGACATTTAGTACTTGTGGACATTTGTTTGATTCTATAGATTGGTCAGTTTTCGGAGTTTCTCATGTGAAGCCGACCTAACTTAGACGCCTATGTAATGCTCGTTGTATTCACCGATATATTGTAAGAAAAGATAGACTCCCGGAAAAGAAAACAACTTCCTCCTCCATGACTCAGTGTTCTTACATTTCAACATATACTTCTATCAGCGATGTTCACCCGGAAGCTGCGGACAAAAAAGAGAACGATACCTCAGAAAAAGTTCTTGTAACTTCACTCGAGAAGCAGCATATATACACCAACAAAAGGTCAAGTTTTTCTGGAGCCTAGGCTGCTCGTACGAATAGAGGAAGATTAATTTTTGGGTTAGTAATAGCATACTGTGGCTGTTTACTTTGTGGTCTCGGAAAATTTTCACTTCATTCAGTAGAACATTCTGACTTGTTTCTCTTAGATGGCGATTCGATTTAGGTTATCATAGCGAGTTTTCTAGGTTTTTGCGATTCAAATATGCGTTATGAATTAAGCTTCCGATCTCCCGTTCCGTTATACGAGTAGCACCAGGTAACGACCAGCGAGAAAAACAAGGAAGCGTTTGATGTACTGAAATTATAACTCAGAAAATTAATGCATGACATAATTCTTGTTAAAAATATAGTTTTCAGATTTATCTGTATATTTTCTGTTAGTTGCAGACAGGCTTCTGTTACGCGTCACGCTTGTGCCGAAATGTTTTACATATAAGGCGTTCAGACAGTTACGCAATTTTACAGGTAAGCTTCTGGGCTCTGTAAATATACGCAGGCTGTACATTCTAGCAAAGAAAACCGAAACGATTCGAAAGGAATATAGAATGGTTTACGTGACGTAATTTATAGCAAAAGATTCTCTTAGAATTGCCCTGTACGTGCATCGTGCATAGTGATACCCTATCTATTTATATTCACACCAGGCTTGTCTAATAATGTGTAGAACTGTTTTTCACTGGTTGTCAAGTTTATGCTGTCGCCCGCATGAGCTGATTTACTGCAACATCTAATCATGAGACAAACAAAGCGTCAACTGTATGTTATAGATCTGACTAATAATACTCTGGAATTATTATGCTTCTGACACACTTTGTCTATGTCGACCACCAGGGTTAATGGACGTAGCGTAGATTGATGCTTTGAAACGCTGTAAGAAAAATTAAAAAAAGACGAAAATTTTTACGGCAAATATTAAATTGTAACTAATATATAAGTCGTAAATAAAACATACCGATTTGTACACAGCTTCTCCACTTATACAAGAGCTCCTGTATGCTTGTATATGTTCACCACTAAACTTCATTAGCCAACAAAAACAAAGCGATTTCTTATTAAATTGTACAACAGCGTCTTTTTCAATTCTTGTTGACTGGAGTTCCTGTGTTTTTGCAGAAATTTTGTGTTAAATATGGTAAGCTGTTGTAGCAAGCAAACTTCAGTCTTCGAAAAAAATGTTTTATAGAGTGACGTTACAGGCAATTCAATTTTCAGGGAGGTATCGATAATCGGAGACTACACCCCTTAGGCAAAAGGACATATTATAAAACGTGAGCTTTGTTAAAAATTTTAGTACAAGAATCACGCCATAGATTCGCATATTATCATTATACATTCAGTTTATTCCAAGTTGTGCTTTTACGATACGCGCAATGCCACGTAGATAGAAATTCAGCAGATTCTGTGTACGTAATATGGGTTTTGGTACCAACCCTCTTTGGACCCAGATCCAATTAGATTGAAGACAAAATACAGCATTTTATTTGACTCTGTTCATTTTGTAGCTATACCACTATATTCCTTCGGTATTTAGTCAAGATCACATGAATCAAGGCACATCGGATATCAACCCCACGCAAACCCCGCCTCTTGAATATTCCCTCACATGTTTGACGATACAATACGACACAAGATACATTACCGTATTCAAATCAATGTGATATAATCATAAATAATAACATCCGAGCTATAAAGCTCGATATACATATTACACTTGGACACTTCAAACCATTACATAAAATACCCGAAAATCTTAGAGGTTCGGAGAAGTCGTGAGGTATGCGACAAATAGGACAGCTTTGTAAGGCCCTATAAACAATACTGATTGTAACGACAGATTTAGCGTCCAACGGTGTTATTAAAAATCCTAAAACGCAATCGACTGCGCTCGTCTCTCGTTGATCCTAGTAATCGCAATTGATACTAGGTATTCGAAACATAGGGGAATTAGCTGAGAACCGTTTTGAGGCGCGAACCATAGAAAAGCGCATACTTTTAGTAATTCTTTTACGGTGCAGCCAACATTTTAACAAGCCGACAACACAGAGTTGCAAATATCGGTAGTGAACACCCGTTCACAGCGAATCGCTGGGTAACAAACATTTTTTTTTTTTACAAAATAAATGTCTTCGAACCAATTTAATAAGGTGACAAATTTCAGTAAAGCGCTTGCTTTTTTTTCTAAAGACACCTATTCATCCTTAAACTAAAATCTCATTGGACCTTTTCTCCGAGGTCCGAATCGCAACATCTTCCTTAGTTGGTGATTGAAACATACATAATATCACAGTCCATATGCGCCTTTATATAAGAAGAGCATAATTAAAAACTAAAAATATACAGAATATATGTAACATTAATCCTTTGTGAACAGCGAGCTCTCATAGTTTTATCATATAAAAACACTACATGGGATTCGAACTATCGAAGGTATATAAATAGATAAGCTTTGATGTCGCTTTTCTTAGAAACGAAAGGTATTACTTGGCATATACTTTTTTTTTGCACTGACGTTTATCTGACGTTTAACCATAAACTTACGTCTAAATGTCTCACAGACATCTCACTAAAATGTAGATTTTCGACGAGCGATAATGTTCCATAAAAACGTCGTAACCTCAACATCAAGATGGTCATTCTTCATATTACGGCATATCAGCCATTGACAGTTAGAAAACCAGTTGACACCCAGCTTTTCGTTACCATTGCCAAATCGATGCTACATTTTACGCATGAGATCTTCTACCAGCTGTCAGTTTATATCCCACAGTAACAGCAGAACTCCGTATGATTCTCAGCAGGTCAATGGCAAAGAGATAGTCATGACTCCATAGCCCTTGCATAATGCTAGTAGCAATATGGCGCTAGTTCAATCGAACGGCAAAGCGACGCTAGTGAGCAATTTTCTATCATTATTTTACGGATACACAAGGATCAATGAAGTTGACTGCGGTCATTTCATTGTTGTCAGGTGTGTAAATTAAGCGAAGGTCGGCAAACGTTGGACACGGTTAACATTGTCGACCGTATTTATTTGGAAAATGCTTAAGGGAGACCCTTAAGACCCTTAAGGGAGGCACATGATTCTCAGTCGGCGAACTATTTTTGCAACGGATACAATTTGTGAATACGCTGGAGGAACTTGTTGGTAATACATCACCCATCACATGGTATCTCATATAGCTTGGCCTGGATACTTACTTAAATATATCTCTATATTTAGAGTTTTACGTCCGGTATCGCTACCTTTAAGCTGTCATTCCATCGGACAGACGGCTGGCTCCCAGCCATCGCAGAATAAAGTCTGTCTGTCTATGCCTAAGTTAGAACTTAGCTATATCTACCCTGGCTCAGCTCACAGAATGAGACGCAAGAAGGATTCCACCTGTGTAAACCAATGATTAGCTCAATAAAACGCCACCGTGTACATTTATGCAGCCTAGATATAGCAAAAAATAAGGAAATATTGCATCGAGTTTTGTCCGATGTTGTGAGAGGATGACGTGTCTAATTAGCTACATGCGCAGAAAAAACCGACGTTATTATTGGCGCCTATACGGTGTTTGGCGGTTATAACACACATACATGCATGTCTATATCTCAAAGCAATATTTACGCTTTTTTGCTACTAAAGGTACTTCCCGGTGTCTGTTATTGTAGAAGTACAACCTATTTACGTCTAGGTAGTTATTTTTTGTTGGCAAATGTTTCATTTTACGGTGCTTGCTTCTATGTATGTATACCCAACTCCCAACAGCCCATAATTTCCTTAAAGCGGCTTTGAGAGATGTTGGAGCTGTCGACGTTTGCTTCACCCATTGTACCTTTTCCTTTCTAATTTGCACAATAGCTGCTACCACATAGCCGATCGCAACTGATCACGCGTGTGGCGATAAGCTGCATTAGAATACTTTGGAAGCCAATGACTTTTTTATCACCAGGGAAAATTCGTTATGCTAGACGAAGCGGCATCTGGTTGTGGTTCTATGATTAACTAAAGAAAAAATCGTACGCATCTGTTTTACAAGGCATTCTAGAAACGGAAAATTCTCGCGATCATAGTTGCTTGCCCATACACTATTTCCTTGAAGGGTCGCCTTAACTTCATTTTGAGATTATACTGTTTTTTTTTTTTGTGTAACAGAGTGCGCACTTAGTATTGTCTTTATCTTTGTTACGATAACAATAAAAGGCGTTCTGTAAATTGTTCGCGCCAGGGCGATTTGAGAGTTAGATAAAACTGCTGGGACTTTAGCTATGCTGTCTGCGTGGACATCTACAATTTGTTGAAAGGGACGACTCTGGTAAAATTGACGCCCACGAAAAATACGCAATTCGTATGGGTTGAGACGGACATTTTCGCTTCCTTCTACCTCTGTTAGATCGTCAGCTTCTTGCATTATATAGAGAAGGAAGCTGGTAGTAACAAAATTGAACCAGCAGCAGCAGCAGCAGCTAGTGATAAAATGTCTGAAACGAATGTTAAAAATGTTCCTGACCTTTGACAAAAAGCCTAATCGGATACGCCTAATACCACTACTAGAATTGTAAACCCTGACCCAACCATGGCTCGATCATTCGTTATTTTACTATCTAAATAAATGGATTTCCAAGTTTTACGTCCGGTATCATCGTCAGGCATTGCTTCAGACATCTGTTTCACCTATAGGATTACGCCTATTTATAAACTCAAAGTAAGGTTGATAGTTGTTCAATAGAGAACTATGCGATGTATGTAAGGTGAAGAATTACGTTGATTGAGATTTGTCGTATTTGTTTAGAGAGCTAGTTATCTGTTTAAAGGCCAATGAACCGATTACCCAATTAAAACCATGTTTACGCAAAGACTGTTAGGCTTCATCATTGGAAGAGGCTGTTTATAAAATGCGATCCAACAAACAGGCCAAAAACCATTCACTTTAAATCGAAAGCATAATCGGCGCATGGGACTAACTTCAGGACATAGCCATATTGAAATTAGGATCGTTGTTGCAGGCTTTTCTTTGAGTAAGCGATTATCTTGTGCTTTGTATAATGAGTACTCTTTAGTTACGGCGACAGTTTCATAGAAGCACACTTATGCTATGTTAGTTGAATCCAGCCGCCTATTCAATGGTATATTTTTTCTCTTCCGAAAGGTGTCACTCTGTGTATATCTCTCTACCGCGCAAATACAAGATAGTTGCTTGATTGGTAACAAGCGGTAAAACACGTCTAAAATTGGCCACTTATAAGCCATTTACGTGGAATAAACAAAAGTTGAAAGGTAACACAGAGACGTCATTATATGAAGGCCGATGCCAGAGAAGTCATTTGCGAAGCCATCATAGTAAAGTACATGCAAAAGTAGTTATATATTAATACGCAAACGTGTTCATACGTTTACTCCCATTACGAAAGAACATCCAGTCGGTAACCGTCGTTCGCTCAGCTGATTTCCGTAGATCCTGAGTAACGCACACGACATGTGTCGGCACACCCCTATAGTTGCAATTTGCGAGCAAAGGCGACCTTAGATAGGTCCCGTCGATTTATCTAGGCCATTCACGATACTGGGTGTCTTACTTGAGACAAGGGCTATTTTTCAGTAGCAAGGACATTATTTGATAACGTGACGTTTAGGTTTTTGCGTTGTACACACGTTATACCCTATGTGTGGATGGGAACATGTCGGAAACATCTTCATAAACATTGCAACAAGGAAATTTCTGTCCGCACGAATGTTTCAACGGCGCGTAAACATAAAAAAACCAGAAGACTTGTTTAAACGAAAAAAAAAACACAGAACGCAGAGCGTCCGGAGTTCAAGTCCCGTTGAAACCATTCATGAAGGCCAATTGATAATAATAATGATCTTCGTGTTGCAAATTTGATACGCTACTCACTGCTGAAGGAACGCCGAAGTAATATTACATCCAGTGCACGTAATGCATAAAAAAAAAAACCGTTAATGAAAAGATCTGAGCCAATTTAAAGTACATTATGATTAGACGTTAAGATTTTTTTTATATATATATATATATATGTTTCGCCCACTTCTCACTTGAAAGGGTCATCTTGTGTTACGCCATCACATATAGATACTATAGTAACAATCGTCAACGTGAACAATCAACTTTAACAAAACATGCACATTGATCCTGGCCGTGTCTACTTATACATTTTCTTATTTATTTACAGACATTTTTTTTTTCAATTTTTATGCAAATTGTTTACTACGTATGTGCCGTCTACGTATCTGATGCGTATGTAAATTATTTTTTGCTACACACGAAACGTCCACGGCTGTCGCGGGAGATTTTCTGATACTATCACAGAAAAATTACGCTGCTACAATAGTAACACAATGATCATACGGCATTATATTGGCCGGTGGTAAACAGACACGCTAACATTTAGGGCACGCAAGGCTTCGAGGCAGTGTCCAATCATATTACAAAACGGAATTCAATGGTCAGATCTTTGAGCTAATATTTTGCGACGTAATATTTGGCTAAAATGTATGACTTCTCGTAAACTCGAGTGAACCATAACAGCCGTAACTATAGCGTAGAAAAACGTTCCGTCTTCGCCTGGTAATAGCAAACAGTCCGGCAATATGATTTTGTCAAGGTAAACGATCAAAATCACAAATGTAACTTTTATCGGTAACTAAACAAAACAGCTAATTCCTCAACTGATATTATACATGTCGAAAATATAGCAGGTGCTTGCTCTCTTCAATATGGCCTTTACGCTTCTGAAGTGATCAACACAACCAACAACAATTGAGTTCAGTCAAAACCCGCCATTTCATCTTCGCTGAAGTCACTTCTTCTTAGAGGTCTTCGAATGCCGCCGTATAAGGAGCGTCTTTGTCTGATTAGAGATGAGACAGTTATTTTCTTTTTTATTGTTCCCTTTTCTGATTAGCCTTTATCGTCTATCGTCCACTTCTCTATTTGTTATAGGCCTTTGACTTGTTATCGTTGCTTATGTTTTATTGATCAACTATTGTCGCATCATTGAAATGCGACAGCGCAAAACGTGGTGAGGCGACGTACGAAGTTCGCTTGCTTTGCCCTTTGGCTAGCTGCCCAAGCTGTCGGCGTGCGTTTCGTTACTGTCATTTGTGTACTACCAGCATCTACAAGTAATGCTCTGATTTGCTCTGCGAAACGTGTACGTAAAAGCGCATTTTCGTGATGGTGCAATGATAACGTGTTTGCCTTCCGAACATTTGATGCCGCTTGTAGTGCTGTAGGCATGAGGATATCGCGTAAATATGCTTCACGTCCTCGTTGCTGGAGAGGCCATCGACTGTTTAGATGATTGCTTGACATGAGCCGTACTCGACGTAAAACTCGAACAAATTACTGGTCTGCGAGGATCTAGTTCCATTGTATCAAAACATGTTTTCCCGCCCCCACACTTACTGTCGTTCTCTCTAGTAAGAAAGTGCAGAAGACCATCAGCACTTGTGCAGTCCCTTCATGTAGAAAGGTCTCATTTTTACCTAACTAGCTGTCATTTTTATCAGCGTTTCTGTCGCCTGCCAATACCTGAAGAACCGGCGTTGCCTCAGTCTAGGTTTATGGCAGCAATCAGCATCTGCCGCTCGCTTTCGACCAGCTGTTCGTTGTTTGTCTGTGGCCTCGAAATTTGGCGAAGATAGCTTCTAACGCAGCTTTGTCTCAATCGTCTTTTCTGATACCGCCCTACCAGCTCGGCAACAGTAGCAAGCTTGTTCTGTTGCGACAAAAGTGAAACGAGGATGATCCACCGGATCGCCTCCATCTTGCTACGCCTAGAAACGTTAGATTTTAGAGCGTGTTAAAACTGTATGTATTTGTCTTACTCCTGTTCGAGCAACGTACGCACTGACAACAGCGGTTTGTTGATCGCGTCTTCGCCAAAACAAAGCAACGTCGGCCACGACAAAAGCACCAGTTTCAGCAACAGTAACAGACGCCGCCCATTGAATGATTGTTATTGTTGTGCTAGTTCTAATCGTGTAGGTGGAGCCATCTAGTGGCGTGTCCCGGCATCTCGCTAGCTAATACTTGGTCGACCAGAAACCAACTTCTGACACAGCAGCAGTCAGTGATCGCCCAGGAGTGAATGCTGTGTCGAGCCTCCAATCGGAATCAAAGAGCTGGCCAGGGCCACCAAAGAACTACTGAGCAGCTGGGCTCTTAAAAATAGCTCTATTTCCCTCGCGATTTGTGGCTCGCTTGGTGAGCCCAATCCACCCGGCTGATGTTAACATTTTACAGTAGCAGCATTGCAACGTAAACCAACGACTAACGTCGGCGATATAGTAAAGCTGTGGCGCGTCGCGCTACTCTTGTGCGCTGAATCCTCTCTCTAACGCGAATGCGGCCGTTACGGGTGACGCCGACGGCGTTGACGACGCTTACGCATTCTTATTGCATCACATCGGTCGACGATTGTGCGTGCTGTTGTGCTTGTTTGAGGCATACGCACATACAATCTGGGTCTGTAAGGGTTTCGTTGGTATATTAGTTGTAACTTACTTTGTCTAGTTGTCCGGCTGGTTGTGTCACAAAGCCTAGCTAAACATCAGCGTGTACTTGACATATTTATCCGCGTGTTCAGTAAGTGGCCTGCGGTGTACATGGCGTTCAGTTTTCTACATGTCTGCACCTCCTGCTTAACCTGTCTGCACTCGCTACATTCATAACCTGTACGGCACGACAAGGTGAGTGTCATTAGCCAATCTGTGTGTGTGTTTCGACGATCCCGAGGACGCCGACTACTGATGATAACAACAGAAACGAAAAAAAGAAACGGCGGCGCGACCGTCGTGAGTGATGACCGCCGAGACCGAATCTGAATCATCCGCGCCGGCGGCAACGGCTTCGCTCGCCGTTAATTCTTTGCACCTCGAGGCAGGGCCCGATGACAACGCGGTAGTTAGCGAATCGTATCATCGGCGCACGCCATTAAATAGGCAGCGCACTCCGGATTCAGTGGTAACGCAAGCACACGACACAACTTCCGAAGAGTCTGAATCGGAGGATTCTTCGGAAGTATCGGATTCTAATCCGGAAATAGTTTCTGACGAGTGGGAACAGTTTGAGAAGAGCGAGCCTCAAATAACGGTAACTGCCCAGGGAGGTCTTCATGGGATACGGGAACAAGAAATAACTCCGATGGCGGATCCAGCAGGTCAAAACGGTACAGCAAAAACGATTAGCTGGTAAGTGACACGGCTCAGAGGCCCGTAAGAATTGACTGTAGATAGGAAATAACGCAACTCGAACAATACTGTAAAAAAAAAAGCAGTGAAAAATCAAACTAATCTGGTCGAGTAAACCCATCCTTGTTCATTATGATATGTGGTGTTCAAACGAGCGGATGTACACAATGCGAGTATCGCGCATTGTAACATGTAGCCTGTTGTTTTCCCTATGCTTGGTTCTTTCTGTGCGATTTGAGGATTCGCGTTTGCTGTCCAAAGTGGAGGATCTGCGGTTTTGCCATACTTAACAATAAAGAGGAACCCGATTGGCGACCACATCGGGTCACACGACTGTATCAGAGAATAGAACAAACATATCTGAGTAGGAATTTTCAAAGAACCTACGTTTATGACGCGTTTTTGCCGACAAAAGGAATTCCAATATCCGGTTGCATTTGCGGATAAGCTAACCTCGTGTAGTGACATTTTAGCTGATCTCCCGTGGCCGATGTCCGACCATTACTGGTTTCCGTTTAGATTTAGGATTGATTAAAGATGATATTCGTGTATGCTTTGACAAAAATAGGCCTCTATGTACAAAACAGAAATGGAATCAAGTTCAAAAGGGATAGAGTCGCACCAAGCGTTAAAATAATACATGCTGAAAAGTGTTTCACGCCAGCCTCGTCCTACCCGTTCAACATCGGGTTATCTAGCCTACGGTTAAGCTCAACTGATGACCTAAACCTAGGGTTTATATATATAGAATATTGCATATAGTAAGTGTCTAAGAAGTCCACATTCAATTCGACATGTTATCGAACGGGTTCGATTGGTAATTTCTAAACCGTTCCAAGCTGATAACATCGGTAGTATCCTGATTCGATAAAAGAACTTTAGAGAGCCAGCACAAATAAAGCCGTACCGATTTCCGCTTTTTTTTTTAAGTATACGTTTTTTTTTTTTTTTTACTAGGGTAACTCACCGATATGGGTTGTATTGTTGTCAATGAAAGCTTTCGAGGATTCAACTTATTCACTAACTCATCATGTAACACTGGGTTGCGCGGTATGATCGTTTACTCGTATTGTTCGTAGTGCGGATCGAAGGCACGTTTTTTTGTTGTTGGCAATCCTAACAGTTCTTTCTTAACTAGAAAACAAATATTCTGCGATTATAATTTTTATAATGCCAATAGAGCATAAAACTTTATCGTTTTGTCGTATCGGATTATGTCGCATTTTAGACAAACAAACAAAGACTGGTCCTTTACATCTGAGACGTGTACGTTATGAGAATGTTAACAGTCCCTCACATCAATCATTTACATGCATCATCATGGTAAGATAGCGGGATGTCTGGGAACCCGGACAGCGACGCTCGAGGGCAATAATTCTGTGAGACTTCCTTCGTGTAACTTTTCTGCTAGTAACAAGGAAATCTGAAGAGTAAAAATTCTGACAGAGAAATAATACTTATATATGTATTATATAAAATAGATAGTTTTTAAATAAGGGTAATTAGAATTGAAATAGGAAACTTCGATAATCCCAACAAACGAATGTGACGGATTCTTAATACGAAACATCTAGTCCTAGCAGAGCTAAAAATAAGTTCATTACTACTGCTTTGCTTTAACTTAGACTTTGAATCATATTAAACTATTTTTATTAAATCATACGAAAGCGTACCGCTGTTCCCAAAATCTATATAGATCTTTGGTATAGGGAACTCACGCTCTCTCTTAAATCTACACTTCTGCTAAAGCTGGACAGTATATATGTATATTTGCAAATTTCTCTCTTTTTAAATTTCGTACACACAGTTCTACATGTTGGCCAGAGCTGAGGGCCAGATGTGGAGGCTTTCTTTCCGAAAGATGTTAAGGCCTGGCATTATGCAGGCCAAACTATTGTCATAGTAATTGTCCATTACTCTAGGGCGCTTCTCCATTAAACCTTGATTTAAAATTGATTCTAATATTGTTTCCAACCAAGACTTGCACAGGCGGCTAACAGACTAATAAATTCATAAGTCGCGTCTGGCTCATTTTCTTGTTGTACCTTGCGCTATTCTCTATAGAGAGTACCGTGCGGGATCTTATCCTCCCTCTTGCAACTACCCGAGTGTATATCAGAGTTCTTTTGTATCTTTTCAACTTTATTTCTCTTCGATTGTTAGGACTTTTGGCCCAATATGGCCAAAACGTACGTCCTCTCGATGGTCTCCCATATAGCGGACCTGGACAAGACCTCAGTAAGTCTGTAAACGGCCCGGAGCGGTTTTAGACTCGCGATCCATCCGAATGGCAGTTACACTGAACATATTGATGTTCTGGCGTGGCCATGTAAAAAATGTCATCGAAATACTTGTTTCTATTTAGATATAGCGATACCCGACTTATTAGAATTTGCCGCAAGACAGATTACGAAAAAACAAATATAAAAACCGAACAAATAAAAAAAAAATAAGGAAAGTAGCAATTTAGGGAGGTTAATAGCTGCTTTCTGTGCCGTTTCGTAAAACTATTGGGGAGATCCCAGATAAACCCAGAAAAATTCACCCCGGTTACACTATAAGAGGGCGAGTCCTTCATACTATACATAGAAGATGTGATTGCAAGGGTTTTATATATATATATATATATATATATATATATATATACTGGTGTAAATGCATCATAGCCAAACTTGAATGCATTTAGTGATTGATCAGCCGATGCAATGCTTAATATTCTCGAAAGGATCCAAGAATAGTACTTTTTATCTTAGATTGATTTGCAGCGTTCAACGACAAAGCAAAATGGCCATATCGATATACGCATCGTCTAGAGAGATGTTTGTTCGATTTGTTATTAGAGCTATCTGTGAATGGAGCACATATTAAAAGCTAGATTGGCTTAAATACGTCTACTACAGAAACAGACAGAGAATTTTAATTGTTTCATATAGCAGTGATCACGACAGTCGTTTATCAACTCTATACATTGACCGTCCGATATTCTTGTCGAACCTGGTATGACCGTCATACGAATTTCCTTTTGGCAATGAAAGCAATGACGTCATAAAGCCAAGCACTTTATAAAAAAAAAAAAAAACATTTTTACAAAATGACTTTATAAGATCATTTTGCCAAAGGTTTGTTAGAAAGCACACGTAAACTCAGCAGAAACACCTATCGTTACAGAATCCCTCCGAGCAAGAATAATAACGAAAACACATTAATATTATGATAATCGGAGAACAATTTGATGCGTAGACAAATATTTACCATCAGTCCAGTGTTCTTCTAACTTGAGTGACGGATTTATTTATAAAGTATGATTCGAAGAAGCCTTGCCAAAATCTGCTAGCTATATATATATATATGGTCAGTCAGTAAGCAGTACTATTACAGATATTGCATGTCACAAAGTCCAGCTAGATAAGCCGTTTCGATAGCATCTTTATGGACGCGTCTGTCTTGCTATGGGCATTGACTGTGTTGAAATCGGTATAGTTAGCCTAGCACGTCCTACAAAAAAACTTGGTCAACTAGGTCAATGCTCATTGAGTGTTCTATCGACTTGACTCGCAATGAAAATTACGTCGAACTTACCGCAACTTTTCCGTTGCTTAATGAAAAGCAACTAGCTCCGTGCTGGTAAAGGTCCATTTGGTCGGTTTTTTGTTGTGTTTTTTTTTATTGCAACCTGTATGACATTAGCCTGAAAAGCATTGCATGGCTTGGTTTATCTAGACTATAGATTATTTCCTATAATCTTTGTTGTATTCAGAAGTCGTGATTACTAGCCCTCTCTATTCAGCCGACGTGACTCCACGAAAAAGCGCCATGCTCTGCTATACTAACCTTGATGAAACCATTCGCGAACGAGTTGGCGTTGTTGATGCCACCAGCATTTTACCCGCAATGCCACCCATTTAGCCCCACAGCTTTAGCGACAGCGTTTTTAGCCGATATGTGTGTCGGTCAGCGAACTGCCAAAATGCCCCGGCTCGAAACGTATTTTGCTTAGCACACTTCGTCTCAAAGCCAAAACTTCGAAAATTGAATGCGGTCGCGCCTTATCTACACCAATCAGCTGAGCGGTAACGCCTTGATGTTTTACCAGGTAAATCCTGCTAGGGCAAGTAGCAGTTACCGGTGACAATGACCTAGCAATTGTATACTCGCGTGGCACCGGCGAAAATTTAATTTCTATCGCTTTTAAAGCTGTTATCGTCATAGCATGACATTCATACAAATGAACGCTCGAACCTCCAGCGAAAAAAAGAAGCCTTGTCACATTGTGTGCGCACAAAGCTGATCAGTTCAGACAACGAATTATCATGACAAGTGGAAACCGATTTGCGGCCTAAGGGACTACTAAGGCTTTCGTCGTTGAATTAAAGGACCGCGATCTTGCTGACGGGTCCTGGCGACGTTGACGCTACAGTGTCTATGGAGATGCTGCTTGTCTTGTAATCGTTCAGAACAGCATCAGCAAAGCGAGCGTAATTTGTGCTTTTGTTATTACTACATGATCAAGTGAAACACCTGAATTCTTTGGCGCTCACAGCTGTTGCGGTAGATAGTACGTGTAGCGTAATTGATTCCTTATAATGGCTTGAATAATAGTTAGATAATATGAAGATTTTAAGCTGGGAATGCAGTTGTCGAGTGCCCGCGGCTGTAGTTTGTATGTGATCATTGAACGCTGAACAAATATGGAACGATATCTAAATTAGCTATATTATATTGCAATAATGTTAACTATAATTAATGATACACTGATACTATCGTTATGTTTTTCCCTTCGTCGTAAACAGAACGTCAGCGCCCGAGGGGCCGTTATCATAACGGCTTGATTGATCGTTTAGCGTCACTGATTAGTAATGATGAACGCAATATGGTTAGCACAGACAAATGTATGACAGGCCAAAATGGTTTTGCGGCGACCTAACAAAGGCTGCTTTTGCCACGACGAAATTTTGAACGCTAACGGAAAGTTACGATTCAGTGCGATGAACGTCAAGTGACGTATCTGCAGCATCCATTACGCACGCGTCCGGTCAGCGGCCATCATGTGAATCCCATACATATATATATTGCATCCGTCTGTTTGTTACGGCGGCATGGCCATATGGCAGGGGTTTACCAAATGAGGCTAGACCATCGCCCGAAGGGACGAACGTTTACTTTTACCTGAACGCGTTAAAACTATTACAAGCAAAGTTCATCTGTAACGTAGCACCAGAAATTGTTGTTACGCTTTCTAGATGGGCTGAAATGTGTCTCGGCGCAGACGTTTTCGATTGGCGTACGTTTGCTTCGGTTGGCACATAGTAACCAAGAAATTAGGCTTTATTTACGTCCGCAAAAGTGTTGACCTAACTTTATTGTTGTTATGTAATAAGATATCAAACAAGGACACCCGTACGAACAAAAATCGTGGTCATAGCCAGGAGTAACTAAATAACTGTAATACATGAAATTGTATTGATGATCAACGAACCCAACGGTACTGACTTAGAACAATCCATTTCCTTTGAGTGCGCCTACAACGAGCTCGTTAACCGATATAAATATCTACTACGTATCGTCACTTTTGCCTTAAGCAAGATTTTTAGATAGCGGCACAACGGAAAGGTTACATACACGAGGCAAAAAAATCAGCGGCCGTACGTAAACGCCTGCAGCAGTTGAGCTATCTATTCTGAACGAAAACGATTAAATCTCAATGTGACACTGCAACAGTAAAGCGTTCTAGTAACACAGCAAGTGGATATAATATGGCGATACAAAGTATCTATATGAATCACCTGCGCTACCTTAGTAAGCCTAGGTAGAAAATCTAGATGTCGCCAGTACCTTCGACAATGAAAATGAAATTGCATTAGAAAAAATTGAAACTTGTTTTTATGTCGTTTCCAAAAAAATGACGTCTGGATAGCCGTTTCAGCATCTATTCTCTAACTAGCATTAAGGACGAACACGAAAACCTGTTCAACAAATTAGCAGAAGCCTTACTTTTTGACATGACTACCCACGTAAGTAAGCAATTATTGGAAATACACCCAAGTGACTGCTAACTGTTACACGGAACTTGGTAGAATAACTTAGAGAAAAGCGAGCCTATTTCGAATTCTTGTTGCTAAATGCCTCCGAACATTTTAACGAGGCCACTATCACTGTAAGTTAACCTGCATAAAAACTGCTGTCAAGTTTATGTAAGTTTATATTATAAAGATATCGAACCACACTTTTAATTAACTCCTCTACTGCCTATCACATATATAGCCGTGCTACACAGTGCGCTTTAAATAAAAAAATCTTTGTATTATGCACTTCCAGGGCGCTTTCGGTAACTTACGTTGCATTTTTTGTCTACGTACAACTTATACTCCAAGCGGGGTTTACCACGATATCGTTCCTAGTTGCACCCTTGGCTTACCTTCAAGGAGGCAACAAATCCTGGTGGGACTTCGTTGATACTCTCTATGATTTACACGAACGTGTCATTATCTTACTGGGTATCGCCTTAAAAGGAACTAAGGTATGTAAAAGTAGGCTTTTAAAAATTTTTCCTGAATAATAAAATGATTGGACGTTCAATGCAGTTTCGGGATTCGAGGCGCAATCGATACGCTTCTAGAGAAAGCCGCTTTTTCAATGTACGTATCACGTCATGCCTTAATGACCGGTCAAATATTAATCTTTTCCTCAAGCTATCTGCGTCCATAGAAATGTACGTATCATTAGGAACATATTGAGCAGAGTGCTTTGTCAAATAGCGAGGATAGTATCAGGATTTCGGCTATCTGTCCCGTTTACGATAAGAGAGCAGACGCAATTTCATAGATTATAGAATTACATATGCCTATGTTGAATTGCTTTTCAGCTTTACTTCTATGGTGACTTCAATGAAGTGCAAGCGAAGCAAGAAAGTTGCATTGTCATATGCAATCACCAGGTCGAAGGTGAATGCCAGCAATAATTGAAAAAATAGTAAACCAACTAACTTCATTTGGAACAGTTTATTAAAAGCTAAGGTTGCAATAAACTGTTAGAGCCATGGATTGTCAGTGTAGCTACATAGCATAATATTTTGTACCTTACTGAAATCAATTAAAGTGTGCTAAAAGACAACTCAGCGTTACGCAACAGCTAAAAACGTACGTTAACAGTTCACAAAAAATAAGACCACCAATTTAGAAGCTATGTTCGACCTTACCCGGCGCACTCAGGTCAAAAGCAAAGACTAACCCACTCTTACTCAGATAAATTTGCATCACAATATTTCATGGGGTAACCGATGAGCGTACTGAACTGCGCGCATCCGGCAGGTGACTACTTCGTGATGGCTGCCGCGATGGAAAAAACAGGCAAACTGGCCCGGTTACGGCACGTCATGAAGGATTCCCTCATTTGGATCCCATATGTAGGAAGCTTTTTGATTAGGAGAGGTTCGTTTTTTATCAATCGTAATAACCTCGACTGGTCGAGTTTCGATGAAAATTGTCGCCGTCTTCGCGAAGACAAAGTACCGGTAAGTATTATAGGCAGCCAATGAATGGTCCTGTTGGTCTTTATGTTATTAGCTTTGTCCTAGTTTATGCAATGGTTCAGGAAGAAATTGTTTCATCTTAAGCAAGCCATAACTTCTTCTTGCTGTTACCGATGATAACTTATTTCCTAATCGAATATATGTGAAGATGCAAATATAGATTTGCTAATTTGCGCGCTGTTCAGTTGGACTTGATGTGTGCAACTTCACCTACTCTCTTTTCAGACCTGTATTCTTATTTACCCAGAAGGTACGACCATGAATAACGCCATAGAGACACCGAACATTATTGAGAAATCTCGCCAGGTAGCTATTGAAAACAAACAGAAGCCATTTGAATACGTTCTTTTTCCGAGATCACGTGGATTTCATCGTTTACTCGATAAGTTTCGAGGTCAAATAGATGCGATCTATGATCTAACACTAATTTACTCATCAACTCGTGACAGAAATGGCCATCGACGACCTGCTCCATGCGTTACCGGTTAGTGTAGACCCGTCTATCAAAACGTTCGTAATCGCTCTCGAATTATACTGCGTCCCATGTATAGAACAGGAAACACAGAAACAGAAGCCGTAGCTGCCTATATCAGAGTTAAGGACGAATAATTTGACGCGGCTTAAGCAACAGTACTTGAATTTCGCATGCTTAATAGTGCTTTCCTGAGGTCTCAATCAAGGTAGCGGCGTCACCTAAATTTCCTATCTAATATGTCCTTTGTTACGATCGTAGAGTTGGCAAATGGATACTGCCCTGAAATACACATTAATCTACATCGGATCGATATCAAGGACGTTCCTGAAAATGAGGAGGATGTAAAACAGTTTCTTTTCAACCAGTTTGTTGTCAAAGACAGGTTGGTATCGTGATTCCTACCAGCAAAACCCGTACAATTTCCCAATAAATATGTGCACAATTCTTACCACTCCTGCGAAATCTCCCCTGATATTATTCCGTATTCTTCCAAACACCTCTAGTATTGCTTTTATGATTTTGACAAAGGAGATCTGCCTGGCGAGGCGTCCTTCGCTAAGCCAAAGCGCATGCTGCAGAACATCAGGGTGTCAAAAAGAAAAGGCCAAAATAACTCTCGTAAGTGCTGTGACTAATCGTTGATTTTTCTCGATTATCTGATAAATCTATATGTCCAATAGAGGCTTCGTTCTTACCTTACAGGCTTCTGAAAACGTTTTACTCGACTGGTTCGCTTCCGAAAAAAGGCGTCCAGCTGCCGTCCCAGAGTCAACGACACCTAATACAAACGTCCCTTGTTGTTCTTATCGGAATTTGGCTTGGTTTCACGTCGACCGGTCTCGCTCTGCTACCGTATCATCTACTTGTGCCAGGAACCATCGGATTTCTCCACGTGGCTTATCATGTCTACTTTGCACGTTGAGCAAAGCGTCGTAGGCTCGTGCACGCACGTAGAATATTCCGCGATATTAGGACTAATTGGTCGTAAGGGAGAATTGCGCTCTTCTGTATTTTAGTGGTTTCTGAGCTTGTGGACGCGTTCGCGTTGCGAACAATCGCCAAGAAACAACTAATGAGTGCAGCCCCGTATAGTCGCGGGTATTTGGCGTAAAAAAGGAGTTATACCTTGTACCTATTCATACGAACCTGTTCGTGCTATTCTCTAGGTTATCCAAGTAGGAAACCTATGCTTCGATAGGGCTAAATCAGCTACAGTGGGTTATTGTTGCAGTCGTAGTGGTCGCGAGACACACAATATTTAGGTTACTTATGGTTACTAACTGCTATTGGGTTCGAACGGAAGTGTGTTTCGACAGTATCTTGATTGCATTGTACTTACGATCTATAGCTTTAAGTAGTTCGACGTTATAATGAAATAGTTGCACGTACTGCTTAGCTCGTCTTTAAATGCTAAAGTCGAGCGGGGCAATAGCACGATATTTGTGGAATCGCTCGAATGTTAGGGGTGTTCTGCCCTTCGCTGGGCAAGCATGTTCTTGTTTGGCAATATATACAACTTTGTTAAGCACTTTCTATTATCGGTGTGTATAAAGCGTACGTGTACGTATGCAACATACCCGAATCACCTATTTGCAAGAAGTAGACCTATAGAATAATGTATCAATGTGACGCCGCTCGATGACGACATTTTGTTTGAATAGATATTGTTAATGATTTGTACGTCCGCTACCGCCGCAAGGCACTACTACTTCAACCAGCAGATACCTTTTTTTATCATGTAAATTTTAGTCTCAATAAAATTGAGCCAAGCTTTCGTTTTCTGAATTTTCTCGGAACTCGTGATTAGCTCGTTAACAGCACCTGTCAATAACGCCATATGGCTACGTCCAAATCCGTTGTTCAAACACGGCACATACAAGTAATTTCACTCTAGACTGCTAAAAGCTCTCCTATTCAGTAAAGGTCTTAATGGCCAGGAAGTCAGTTTTGGATTTCATAGGCGTTTTCCCATCGACTTTTACTCTCGCTTAAACACATTTGATCATCTATATTAGTCATATATTCAATATCACATTACTGATTTATTTTTTGCAAAATTACTGTTACTGTTTACGTTTTGAGGCTTTTTTTTTAACTCTGAGGCCAAATTATGAGACTTTTTTTCCTTTCAACTCGAGGTTCGTGGTCCAAACCATTGCATGGTCGAGAACATGTGTTTTTTTTAGTAATTTTTACATGAATGAGTACTTGATATTTTTAACATAAGTACTTTTTAGGTCCACGACTGGACTGGCACTTGTTGAACTTCAATCTGGAGTTACTTCAATATGGCAACCACACAAGAAGCCGTAATTTGCCTTCACATATTTTATATTTCTGACCAGGCGTAAGAAATACAGTTCAAGCTAGTGTAAAATATCTTTGGAGAAATGTTTCTCCTTCGTCCGACAGAGTTGGCCCGTTAATGGACAAGATTTTCTAGTTGATGAAACGTTAAATGGTTTGTGCTAGAAATTTAGAAAATTAATAATTTACTCTGTTAAGAAATGTTCAAGTCAGGGCCGCATCAGATTGCATGTATCCAACCAGATTAGGGCTGGAGGTTCCACGTCTCCGACCCTACCACCTAACATGTCCTGAAACGCATGCCTCTTAGGACAGACACTTTGCCAAATTGATCCTAATTAACCCGAAACACATCGAGGAAAAAACATGTGTTTTTTTTTTTATCCAAACTAACAGGCATCGTAACGATCGTAATCGCGCAACAATATAAAGCTGGTAAGGTAAGTAGTTAATTTGTTAATAAAGATCTGATACGACAAAAAAAAGGTAGATCGTGTTAGCCGACGTTCTTAATGTATATCCGAAAAAAAAAAAAAAAATCCGAAAGAACCAGAGCGGCAGGCTTTGGTTTGTGAATGATTAGTTAGCAAAACTTCAGTTACTCTAGTCAAAGCTGCTTTGCGTAGCCAATTGGAAATAGCGGGTCCAGCACTTGCAACATGACTGTTTCGCCTTTCTCCATCCTTCTACACAATGAAATGAAAACCTTGTACCTGACTTCACGCTAATTTTTATCTATTAAAAACAACCGCAATAGGAGATCTGGTTGACTCTATACAAAGACTGTTACGAAGCAAGATGTTGAATGTTAACGCTATTAAATTTTTTTAATTACATTAATTAACAGAAATATGTAACTTGATGATAAATTCAGTTCATGATAGAATCTTAAATCCAACCATATAGTTTTTATATGCTTTTACTGACGCATATAGAGCTATATGGTCAAATAAAATTACATCGAAATTTTTATATCTAGGTTGTTATACACAAAAGGCAACCTGAATTTAAAAGCTACCTGTATTCAATAATCCATCTATATGCAGAGGTATCCGATGTATAGACTTGACCCAAGCTTTTGCACCAGAATTAGGCCGGCAGAAAATGCGACATGCTAAATTAAGTGGATTAATCTTTTTCATAAGAACATTTGTTGTTTATGTGTATGACGATTTTTTTTACGGTTGGCGTGTGGCATATTTCTTCACCACCTTAAACTAGTAGTTCAGAACACGTTAGCCTGCATCAGTTGAGTCTGTCTTATTGGTGGTGTGCTGCAGAAGGACTTCGGTTCAACAAAGCCAACCCATATAGGCCATACAATATGCCGTGTGGGTATAAGTCAGAGATCCTAATTTTATATTGAAATCGATTTGCGTTTAAACTTAATTAAACAAGTAATTCAACTGTGGGCCATTATCGACCACTTCATGGGACCGAAGTAGGCGCGTGATCTGTGCACGTTGAGTAGAAGACGTCACCGGGCCGTCACCTGTTGGTGGTCCCTAATAGAAAAAATGATGTCAAAACGAGGCAATGATGTCATTTGCCACTGCGCATGTAAATTTCCATAAGACACCTGTACCATTGCTCAATTATGTATCTTAACTGGCCTGGATTCTCCATTGTGAGACATTTTCGATAGTCAGATCTACATAACTAATCCTCCTGCCATCAGAAGCTAAGAGAGCGTCCGGTTTGAAACGTTTTTTCCTCAGACTCGTTTTACCGTCCCCCATATTTGTTCGATTATCTCTAGGACAGTCTAAGTGTCGGCTTCCTATATAGCTATTCTCTGAGATAACGCAGCGATGATGTGTCCACTCAACTTTATATCAGATTATATTGAAAGTAACCGCTAGCGAATTGTTTCTCTCTCTTGTGAAAGTAATGGCATAAACTTTGCAAATACCATGGACTACGTTTCTTGTGTCAATATGAATTTATAATCTAGGGCTATTTTTTTACAGTCATGAACCCCAAGCCCGGACTCACTGACAACTTACCCTACTAAGCTTACTCCAACAGCTACGATACACCCACATCAGCTTTTACCGTACCGGTTGAAAAACGGAGTCATACGTCGTTATATTATCACATTGCTCCATACAATTCTACGTCTGTTTATGTGTCGTAGTAGAGCTTTCGTAAAGCTAACAAGCCTCACCATTCAATGAATTCCAGCTAAATCCAGGTCGACGCGGACCAAAACATTTCGGTTCACCCTACCTTAATGCTAACCAGACACACGAAACGTTACGAACCCTAGGTATCCCTAGCGAGCTTCATTTTCTCGTTGCGCTGAAGTACAACCAGATTGGCGTCGTAAATCGCAAGTTTAATCAATGAAAAATTTTACACTGGATTTTAACGATGGATTGCGGCCTGGATGACCCCCCGATCGATGATGGCGTGCGCCTACGTCAAACCACACTAAACATTCGTGCTATAACACGAAGAGTTTTTCGTTACTTCGAAACCATTCGAATCGTATCTCGTATCTACACGCAACGAAGAATAACTATTGATAGTATCCCAGCCGCTGACGACTACAATTTATACCATGGTCGAGCTGTGCCTTTCAGCAAAAAGTATATTTCCTACAATATTTCAACGTGTCTGATTTTGCATCAGTAGCGACGAACCCAGCGGCTCGCAGCTAGCGGAAGTATATCGAGACGCAAAGGTCACACATAGTAAGTTTGCCCCAAAAATCGAGAACACCTGAAAAATCTGCTGGAGTTAGTTCAGCCATTGCCGCCCTCTTCCTGATTACACGTCGGGCAAGTTTTATCAGTGATAGAAGCATTGGCAGATGCGTTGACAACACGAGCCTTTGACAATGAATGGCCATCATCAACAACTAACTCTATTTGAACACTTGCCATGAGCAGGGACGTAAGTAGAACAACACACCTTTCATAACGAATTTCAGTTACCAGGCAAGCCAACTTTTATGTGAACTATTAGCTGGTGATCGATGACATGGACCTACGCTACAGAATCAAGAAGATATCTATAAGGTGAGTAGGCTGTTGGGCCGTGAAGCTATTCAGCCCAGTTTCTATTCAGTGCTTACTTCTGCTTTTTGTTAAACTAATTTGTTAACTGTATAACACAAACAAAAAGCATCGTGTGATTTTTGCCTTTCTTGCTAATAGACAATGCGTAAATGTCTCTTATGGACACCGGGCCTTTCCGATTTGTCACTGTAGCCTCCGAAAACGTTTCCACTGTAGCACTTGACCTAATGCCGCAACGTGCCGGACTGCGTCAGCTAAGGAGTCGGGTCTCCAAAACTGAGATTTAATCGTAGAAACGGCACTTCCTGCGCATTTTACATTTTTTTTTCTAGCGAACGTTGGTTTTTGATTAGTAGTGTATGCCGAAAAATATTAAAACAGGAAACAAATACAGCGTAGGATCCTTATTGCAAACGTCAAACTGTGACAGGTTCATTGGCCTTCGAGATCTTACTCATACACATCGTAAAAAATCGAATTTTGATCGATATTATACCTTCTCTTTTCGTTCAAGAGGACTAGACATTATCAAAATATGCATTTGTAAACAAGAGAGAAGAAAAACTATCGTACGCAAGGTAACCTTCAGAACTATTTTACACTGCTCAATTTTTTGAAAGAAATTAATAACGTTGTTTATTGTTCGGTCGAGTTTCAATATGACTGAATGAAATTTAAGTCAATATTAGCAGGTTCCGTTATGCAAAAAGCTGTACGCTGTTAGAAGGGAGGACCCTGCTTTCACTCAGTACAAAGCCTACTACCAAATTTTTGTCACACCGCGACATACGTCCGTCGGGGATACATACAAATCAACACTGCAACCATTAACCAATTATTTGTTGAATCGATTGTTAGATTAAGTATTTCAAGTTTTACGTATAGCATTTATGGCGCTAGGCATTGCTTCGGACGGCTTACCCCTTCCAGCCTGGAACGGAAAGTGCCCGGATTTGGACCTAGGCCACAGCGTATCCCGAAGTTTAAACGTGTAAAATCTCCGCTACTTTTACCAGAGGAAGACTACCAACAGCATCAAATTTTTGTGTTACTAGGACAAACGTCAACGGCGTGATGAATCACTGCTATTTAAGATCAAAAAAAAATCCTATCTTCCACTGTTATTACTATTACTCAGCGTGGATTTTTGCAAGTTACTTGCTTGTTTTTTTTTGATATGTTTTATAGTTATTGAGCCTGGTATCAAATTTACAATTCTATGTAACCAGCAAAGTTAGTAAAACTATGTTTTGTAATAATGAGAATGTAACAAATAATGTATTTATATGCGCCTCACATGTCGGAGATTAGTTAAAAGGTGATCTTGGGTCTGAGGCCAAAATAGTCGTCGGCAGGAATAAGAAAATCTAGCCTATAGATGGTTTAACGTTGATTTTAGGTAGGTCTCATATAATTAGTACGGAATTGTAGCTGAGGGGAAAGGCGGTAGAAAAATCAGAATTATCGGCTCGGTAGTGCCGCACCTGTCGTGTAACATATTCGCGCAGCAGACGTCGATAAACAAGTGCTGAATTTGGCAAGTAACAGGCGAAACTTCCATCAGCATGTATTAGTAGCCCTGTCCAGCGTCCGCTGAAGTGGGTTTCCTTCAGTAACACCGCTATTGCTACATTAGCTCAGTGAATTTAGACGGCACGCATCATGAGGGCCACCAGAGCCAGCCATGAAGTAGAACATATCCAAAACGACTCTTATTCTGTGTAAATAAATTCACGGTCCGTCGATATTTCTTCAGAAGATGACAAATAATAATTCTTATGGGCCTCAGCCTAGCCCGAACCAAATGCTGAAGAACCGTTTCAAGCAGACATTTGGCCATTTGTAGCGAATGCGAAACCGTAGGGAAGACTGGTAGAAACGAAAGAGAGGGAAAACCGTCAGGGCACAGAAAGGCCAGAAGTGAACAAGTAACATGGACATACATCAAGTGACGCATAGGTGATGGCTATTTATTCTTTAATTTACTACAACCACTGCCCATAATTCAATGGTATTGCGAGCATAAAATTGAGGTTAAATCTGACAAGAAGTGGAAACGACATTCTACAGACAGTTGTGAAGCAAGTGGCACTTACGGCTCAGTAGTGACGCAGACGTCGAAATAAGGCGTACGTCAAAAAAAAGGTGCCGAGGTCGATGCGGCTACGAAATGGAACAGGAAATCAGCATTAGAAGGAGGACAGAGACAAAAGGCAAACGCCTATTCAAAAGGACTATAAAGGACACTCATAAAATGGTTGATAATAGACGAGGTCAGGTGCATATATTGGTGACTATTTTGGACCCCAGGCATAACTCTCTGAAAGCATCAATACGTTTTGCTAAAGACAGGGGCTGACCGTGCGACAGTTGCAGAGCCGTACCGCAACAGAACAATGGAGCTGCCCTGTTACAGCTGAGGCGGAAGAGATGTTTTAGCCGGAAGTCGGATACTTCTTAACACATAAGTATCCAGTAGTGTCCAGTGTTAATAAACGCTATTCATTCACACATTTTACTATGTGCTAGATGTCGTTTGAAACTGCTACTAAACTACGTAAGTCAAAGTATGCATTCTCGATGGCTAGCCGTAGGTGTTCTCCTACCCATATTATTCCACTAAATGATACTAATATCAGCTCCACATGTGGACAAACATCGTTCTAGAGTACTATCTACGATATGGCTGTTAACCCAGTACTACGTGGGGCTGTACATTCACGCGACGATGGCTTGGTTTTATTGTATAAAGGGCCCGTTCCTCAAAATGTTTGGCGTATCATGGTGGACCTTCATGGACTACTACTACGAACTCTACGAACGGATCATGATACTACAGGGTATAGAGTTATTGCGAATCAAGGTATGCATATAGCATACAAATGAATTACTCCATTGTATTTTTGATCATACTGCTATGTATCTTTCGTCCAGTCTAGGCTAACTGTACCGTATTTCGTTCAGTTCATTTTAAATAAAGTGCTATTACTGTGTTGTGATTATACTTTGAGCTAAATAAATTGTTATTTAGAAAAAAACACGTACGTAAAAAAAAAAATAGAATGATTCAAAAAGCGTACACTACCTCTCCAATACTGGTTCTTTGTCGTTTTGACGTCAGTTGCTATCGTCTCGAAGAAGTAGCACTTTCTCTTCTATAACTCTATTGCTAGAGGGTTTTCCAATTCAAATACGATCAAAGGTAATGATCCGGCGAGCAGGACGAAATATTTCATGTCCTGGAAATGTAACACGGTTCAATATTTGCCATAAAAATCCAACGAGTTGAACTACTAAAATAAGTAGACATTGGATATTGTTCAGTGATGCTACTGCTGTGCAGCTTCGTGAACAGCGTAATTTTCCAGCTTCTGAGACTTCAGCCTAAAACGACATAGAAATTAGCCAATGGGAAACATTTAAAAAAAAAACCCATTCATGACCCAACGATTCGAGAATATGACGGAAATTCTCCATATGAATGTCAATTTTGTTATTTTTCCAGCTCACCTTTCACGGCGATTTTCCTTATGTTCGTGGAAGGAGGGAGAATTGTCTTATAATATGCAATCATCAGTCTGAATGTAAGTCGTCTAAATGGGTTATTAAATATGACGTAGGCCATAGAGTTTGGGTGAGCATCACTACGAATAGGCCCTCAAACATAGTAATTAGCCAATACGAATCTTCGAATTTTACACCTAAACGTATTTTTGAGAGAGAGAGAGAGAGAGAGAGAGAGAGAGAGAGAGAGAGAGAGAGAGAGAGAGAGAGAGAGAGGGGGGCACATCGGTCTTTTCCGTAACGTCTTCTATAGTGCGAACCCGTCACATGACTCAGATTAAGCGGCCTATTCTCACGTTGAGAGATCGACTTCAAGTTTCTAAAGCTGGACCCGATGTAAATTTTCATTTTTGTCATCATACGTCACGCTGTCCCCAGAATGAATACTCCAATGGCCTCTGATCTAACCAAGCGATTGCGCAGTGGGTTAGTTCTCGTCGTTATTGAATACGCACATTGATACGGCAGTCCTAGAGAGCAAACAGTAACTAAGGTTCGACATTTCAATCTTATCGCGATCGCGAACTACTTAACAGAACTTCAACAAACACTCCGTAAGACCTAGTTTGTTCTTCCATATCGAAGTGAAACTTCGAGCCAGAGCATCGTTTTGTTAAAAACGCTTCGTTCAGACTTCACATGTTACCGGACGCGCGTAACGCCAAACTCATACGAGTGCACCTTCTAGCGCCAATATTAAGAGCTTTTGGTGTTTGCATTTCAACAGTTGACGCCTATATTATGGCAGCTGCTCTAGAGAAGACTGGCAATCTCGCCGAACAACGCCATGTACTAAAGAACTCCGTTAAATGGCTACCGTTCATTGGCTATTTTTTGCTAGATCGGGGCTCAATTTTTGTCGATCGGACAAGAGTCGACTGGGACGCCTTTGACACTGTATGCAGGCGACTTCGACGGAACAACGTACCGGTACGTAATCTATAGTTGCTATGAAAACTCCTGCGGCATTTTCATACGCAGTGGTTCGGTTTGATATCGTCAAGCGTTCACCTACCCAGAGCTTAAAAAAACTGAGTAGTTATAATCGGTGTCTCTAGAAGGGAATCCCTGTGATTCTATTTCTAAGGATCTCTTCGACAGCCTGGTGGTGCTAGGCAAGTATAGATTCTCAGATGAGCGATAATTCCACCTACGAATATCACAGATAGCGGCATAGTATTGTCCTAAATGCCCAAAGAAATCTAGATCTACATTTATATTGTTTCTTTTGTGTGGACTATATAAGCAGTGGCAGCTTTTAATTTATATATTTAAATTTGCGTAAATGCCTTTCTACACTTCTTTATATATACCTTTTTACCGATCAAATTTGCGGCTTTATTCCTTAAACAAGGTTAAGAGAAGAAGAGTAGATCTCAACTAGTGTTATTTCACCCACGGTTTAAAAATCCATTAAAGGAAAATAACATTGTTTACGTAATGACAGTCGCAATACTGAAGAAATGTTCCGAGTCTTACTACGTTAAACATTGTTTGATACAAAATCGAGACGTTATGTTTCCTATTTCCACTGAAATATTTCTGTTGCCCTAACTCAGTCCTTTCTATATAGCTGAGCTTTAATAGATCCGCTCTCCTGATTTAATCGCTGCGCTTGTACCGATGGACAGGTATGCATAACAATCTATCCAGAAGACACAATCATGAACTGGGCTTTGGAAAATCGCGAAATTCGGGAGAAATCCCGCCAAATGGCCCGGGATCACGGCCGTGAGCCATTTCAACACGTCCTCTTTCCCAAATATCGTGGGTTCTTTCGACTGCTGAGTTTATTTAGGGATCGGCTCGATGCAGTATACGACTTTACCTTTATTCACGCCTCGACACGGGGTCCAGATGGCCACAGGAAGCCCGCACCAGGCCTATCCGGTGAGTTCCTGCCGTAACTAGGCATATTGATCTAGTAAAAATGACAAAGTTTCGAATTTTACGTCATTTATGTAGTGGATTTGTATGGACCAGCCAACATCGTCCAGTGATTATGCCCCTATTGTTATATAATTAGCAAAGACTGATGCCTTGGGCGAAGGAAGTCTGCGTGAACGATGAAGCTTGGTATTCCAAATGAATTACATGCCACGAAATTTTTCTAACGACATCTCTAATTATTTATATATATATATATATAATATAATATATATATACAAATATATATATATATACATATATTTCATCTGTTTCATTTAACAGATGAAATATATGTATATATATATATATTTG